>NC_063175.1:56605746-56838825 GCF_023159225.1 Perognathus longimembris pacificus
TCATGATAAGAAAACATTTATGTAATATGTCACTTTACTATGTTAGGACCACAATGATTTGAACCCTTATCTGCAGCTTGAACATAGCTTGTTAAGAGTCAAATCCATCATACCAGAATAGTTTTAATAATCATTTTACTGATGTTTTAAAAATACCCTCCCTCCAGTTGAAAGTTTCTTAGTGCTTAAGCATTTTTTAAGTGTTTCTTTTTGTTAAAAAATTAGGAATAATGCTATCCAAATTTATAGTGATATTGTATGGTTCTGTTTTGAATTCTTGGAAATAATTATTGCTGCATAGATTCTTACACTGATCACCAATTAGTACATTTTCTTTATTTTTTGTTTTGGTTATGATAAATAGAAAATAGCTGAAAAAATCTAAAATATTTAGTTTATTATATTACTCCTGGCCCACATACTTATTTAATAAATATGTGATTGAATCCCATGAGTTTGCATTTCCTTTGTTGACTTCAAAATTAGTCTTCTATTGGCTCCTTATGTCACGTTTAATGTTCATAATAGTACAAGTAATTTAGTGTCACAAATGTAGACCGTGAAAATGGCAGTATAAAGCTATCAGTAGTAAGTAGAATATTGTCTCAAGTCATTTTTTTTTTTTTTTGCCAGTCCTGGGGCTTGAACTCAGGGCCTGAGCACTGTCCCTGGCTTATTTTTGCTCAAGGCTAGCACTCTGCCACTTGAGCCACAGCGCTACTTCTGGCTTTTTCTATATATGTGGTGCTGAGGAATCGAACTCAGGGCTTCATGCATGCTAGGCGAGCACTCTACCACTAGGCCATATTCCCAGCCCTCAAGTCATTTTTTTCTTTATAGCTTTGAGGTGTTTATTTTTTCTTTTTCATTTTTTTGAAACATTGAAAAATGGCAACAGTTAAGTACTGTTGAGTACAGACCTGTGTTTTCTGTAATTGAGAGATGAGCCAATACCTTGAACATAGTTGCATACCAGCAGGTACACATGTTAAGTCTGTCGGTTCAGTTACATTTGACACCTGTGATCCAGTTGATAGATGCAAATCCAGTGTTGGCCTGTGTGCTGCAGGTGGATAAGCCTACTGCCTATCCCAGTGACCAGTTAATTTAGTCTACTTAGTGTTGAGATGATAGTATGAATTACTCTATGTGGACAATAAACATCCCAGGAATCTCGAAAATACAGTACCTTCAAAATTTTGTATTTCCATCTGAGTTTTCCAAAAGAAATTGCTCTTTCTGTAAAAACACTGTAAAATCATTTCTTTTCCCTCCAGAATTGTTCTAAACACTCAGCATTTTAATTCTGGCATGGTGCTTCATGCCTCTAATCCCAACTAGTTGGTTGGTGGAGACATGAGGATAATGGCTCAAGGCCTGCTAGGCAAGAATTTGGGACAGCTATTTGAAAAACAAGCGAGGTCTGGTCTGCCTGCTGGGAGTCTACGTTACAGCGCTAGGAGGGTCATGGCTAAAAGCTACCCCAGCAAAGATACGAAAATAATCGATCTGAAAAACAAAGTAAAAGCAGAAGGACTTGGGGTCTGGCTTGTGACAGAACACTTGCCTAGCAAATGGGAGATTCTTCTGATTTCCACACCTCATACATACTAAAGAAAAATAAAACCAAAAATAACAGCAGAAACAAGTGTTTTTGTTAAAACATGTAATCGACATATTCAGTACAAAGAATAAAGTAAATGAGTCACAAATCTCATCAAGGAAAGTCTCGGAGCTTGATATATTTGATTGGCTTTGCCCCCACAGTGCCTGGCTCAGTTGTATTTCAAGGAAGGGAGAAGAGTGCTCCTTGTTTATTTAACAAATCTACTTTTTTGTGTGGCGAAGTTTGACAACATGAAATTCTAATGAAATTTTTCATTTGCTTTGCTTAGATGAATTTCAAAAAATTCTTTTCATTTATAGTGTTTTGATGGAAAAATTCGTTATGATAATACAATCCTCTTAAAGTAGTTTCACACTCCCCTAACTGTGGATGATTGCTAGCTTGAACTAGGCCCGTCTTTACGAACGCTTAGCCACTCTGTCCCTTGTCAGCGCCAAGTGCCCCGTATTCAGATGCCTCACCAACCTGAGGTCCGAGAGCTGTTGGGAGCCTGGCTGGCTGCCCCTGGCTCCTGCTCCTCTCAGGTTGTTGAGGAAGGTCTGGCACTGGCACAGTGCTGGGGGAGGACATGGGTGTGTTGACCTGCACTGCCGCCCCTTGGGCTGCCCTCTCCACCCAGCCCTGCCCCCACTCCTAGCCTTGGTGTGCGTGGACAAGCCTGGAGCACCCCCCACTCCCACTCCCAGAAAAGGAGAGGACTTGCGAATCGGAGGGCATCTGGAGCCTCTGCGGGATTTTTCTTTCTAAAAAGTGACAAACGTTGAACTGTTGTTTACATTTAGTTGAAAATATTTTTGTTATATTTTAGTTGATTTTTGATGAATTGCCCTTTGTAGATTTTTCAGTCCTGTTAGGTTTTATTGCAACAATTTTATGTGTAGTTTTGGAAGTACTGGTAACTCTTACCAGAAAATATATAAGCCTGTTGTCAGATGAAAAAGTTCAGTTTTTCCCCATGTGTCACACTTACATGTCCGGAGAATCAGGAAGCTGTGTTATGTTACCTTGTGTCCATGTGTCTTCTGTGAATGACAGCAATAATGTGGTTTTTATCAATATTAATTCTTACTGGGGCACTGTTTCAAAAAGGTCAGGAATGACGGAGCGAAAAATTTTCACGAGAATGCTTTATAACGTGCCTTGAAAACATGAAGCAATTTAACAAACTTGATTGTCCTTGGCTGTAGAGTAAAGGTTGCATATTGAAAACTCAGCACGTTGCCAAGAATACAGAGTAACTGGAATGCATCCTAGGTGACTCAGGCCACAGTCTTTCTGTACAGCGTTAGAACTGCAACCTGCAGCGAAAGACGGGCTCAGAGCTTACATCACTTGAAGTTGGACATATTATTTGAGAGAAAAATACTTTATGTACAAAATACTTATTGCTCACCTCAGTTTTTTGTTAATTGTCACATTTATAGACCAACCTAGAGATTTTATGAAAGAATTATGTAAGATATTAGGTACTAGGCTTTATAAAATTTCTAGCATCAATATTTATAAAACCCCAACAAAAACAGATCCTCTTGTAGCTAAGATTTTAGCTCAGAGTGGGGTATGTCTTTAGTGAAACTGAATTCACTCCAAAGCACCATAAACCCGAAAGCCATACAAAAAAATACATTTCTTAGTATTTCTTCTCAAGCCATTTTGTTTCTAAAGCTGGCAGTCCAGTCATACTTTTTGTATGCATACCATATGATAAATGTGAAGCATTGCCAGGAAAGAACATATTAATTACTCTAATTAACACGTGACTTTAGAAGTTTTAGATTAATCAGCATGTGACTCTTGTTTATGTGTATTCTTGTGGGAATTTTTCACCACCAGATGCAAATACCAGGCTAAAAATATGGCTTGCTTTGTGCACGGAGAGAATATTCATTGCAGTAGTATTGTACATCTAAGAAAACAGAAAGTAATTAAAATGTTGATTACTGTAGTAAATCTCTAAAACGCCCGATTATTTGTATTTCATATGTGCTCACATTTCTGAGAAGTTAGCTTTTACACAACAACCTACTATGATTATTCTGATATCCTCCGGAAGGTTAGCTGAGTTGTTTCCTATATTACTTAGGAAAAAATTTCTTTTCACAATTGAAAATGTCAGCATCAATTTAAAGTAACACTAAGCATGTGCTTGCTTTCTGAATATTATCCTCCTCCACCTCCCTCCAACTCACCCTGCCGAGGATCTGGCTGTGACAGTTTGATTAGATCATCAATCCTCACTGTTAACAGCACTTTTCCTGAACACCTGGGCTGCTGGGTCACATCTGAATTCAGCTACCGTTGTTCCAGTGACCTGGCGTGCATTCACCATAGCAATTTACATTATGTGCACAAATTAAAAGTTACCTTATAACAACAGTTTACTTTAAAAAATGACCTTCTTTCCCCCCATGTTGAAGTTGTGTTACGTTGCAGAGGTGCATTTTCATATGATGAAAGACCTTTCTAGAAGGTAGCAAGCCTCCACGAGGAAGGTGTTTCTTTCTTCTTTTCACTTCGGCTCTTAGATCAGAATTTCTTTGATGAAAATAATCTTGTCTTTCATCATCTTGTGCCATTTAGAAATCTGCTTTGATTGCATTTTTATCTCTTGATTACATTTTACCAGATTTAAGCCTAAATAAATAATTGAATTTGTCGTATATTGCTGAATTTTTTTCTGCTTTCTGCTCTTAAATTCTGCACTTGAACCATCACAATGTCTGGTTTATACTTTTCTACTCCTAGATGTAGTAGGGATAGAGATTCTTAGACTTTCAATGCAAATTGTTTGGTAGCAAACTGTAACATAAACATACTTTTAAGTCTAACATTATTGCATTTTTGATACCATAATTATCTTTTTTTCCCCCACAACATTTTGTCTTTTATAATAAGGGAAGAGATATGTGAAAAATTTACTATGAAAGTTAATGGTATTTTGGAGTGGAGACTTGCGTTGGGTTGACCCAGCAGCATTAGATGAAGATGAAGACCTTCTTCTGACAAGTCTACCTACCCAGCATGGGGAAGTGGAAGAAGAGTCTTTAGAAATTCTGTTTGAGTTTACCCGGAAAATTTTTGTTTTCAGACTTAATTCTTCATAATTTAAAGCTGTTTAAGCTTCCTGCAAGTAAAGCAAGGTGGTGTGGAGTCCTGTAAGAAAAGCCGGACACTCCCACTTCATTCTTGGCATTATTGCTCTTTCAAGTTTTTCTTTCTTTTTTTTTTCTCGAGGACCATATGGATGTACACATTATAACTTCTGACACACATTATAGCTTCTAACACACTTGGGTTGTCTTTTGCAACAAAGAAAAGAACCCCTTGTTTCCATTTCCTGGAGTTCATTTTGATAAACATTATCTTGTGTGACCAGAGGCACATGGGCGTTGCAGCTTTGTGATCCTCCCCTGAGAGCGTCCTCCTTTGGTCTCCTGTATGTGAATGCCTAGAGTCCTGTTCAATTTATGGTATCCCAGTGTATTTTAGATCTAACCTCCGCATAGGAGAGAAAACATGCGTCCTTGGTCTCTCTGAGCCTGGCTTACCTCACTAACACACTTAAAAAGAAATTGTGGTAACTATTTAAAATAACTTCATATGTAGTACATGAAAATCTACTTTTAGGTAATACTAAATATCTCTAAGATTATACTCTGTAGAACTAAGAGCCAACATATGTGCACATAGGACTTTGAGAGGGAGTGAATCTGGGACTTGTGTCTTAGCTATATTGCATCTTTTATTTTGGACTACTTACATTTTTATTACTAGGCATTGTGTCCTTCACACAAATATTTATCATCTAGAA
The DNA here is from genome assembly GCF_023159225.1 of Perognathus longimembris pacificus. Taxonomy (NCBI): domain Eukaryota; kingdom Metazoa; phylum Chordata; class Mammalia; order Rodentia; family Heteromyidae; genus Perognathus; species Perognathus longimembris. Next base: position 56,611,185 of record NC_063175.1, read on the forward strand.
AGGTTTTTTCTTTTTTTTTTTTGCCAGTCCAGGGGCTTGGACTCAAGGCCTGAGCACTGTCCTTGGCTTCTTTTTGCTCAAGGCTAGCACTCTGCCACTTGAGCCACAGCGCCACTTCTGGCCGTTTTCTATATGTGTGGTGCTGGGGAATCGAACCCAGGGCTTCATGTATACGAGGCAAGCACTCTTGCGACTAGGCCATATTCCCAGCCCATCTAGAAAGGTTTTGATAGTGCCACAGAGTGATGGACTGGAAAACTTATCTGATAACTAATTATCCTAGTTTCATTCAGTCTTTTCCATATCAAGCCTATCACCTCCTGTCAGGTACTTTAAATCTCTCTTCTAGCTGCATATATAGGATTGTCGAATGAAACCTGGAGTCTGGTTTGAGGACCTGAGCTCTAGCTGTATCCCCAAGTAGCTTAGTTTCTTTCTGTGAACCCCCTTGACTTGTCCAGTCTTAATTTCGCGGTCTGTATAGCTGATACGATAAAATGTAGACTGTTGGGAGAATCACATGAAATAACTTGAAAAAATGCTGAAGGTAAATAAAATAACATAAAGCATAAAACACTAGAATATTGAGTATTTAAAATGTAAGACATGAGGCTTTTGTTGTTGGTGTTTTTTTTTGTTTTTGTTGTTGTTGTTTGTTTGTCCTTGGGCTTGAACTCTGGGCCTGGCTGTTGTCTCTGAGCTCTTCAGTTCAAGATTAGTGCTCTATGACTTTGAGCCATAGCGCCACTTCCAGTTTTTGGGTGGTTAATTAGAGATAAAAGTCTCATGGACTTTCTTGCAGGGGCTGGCTTTGAACCTCGATCCTCAGATCTCAGCCTCCTGAGTAGCTAGGAGTACAGGCTCTAAGACATGAGTTTTAAACATAATCCTGGCAGTTGATTAACTAATGTAACTGGCTAACTGATGTAAACTCTACTACTTGGTTTATTTAACTAAATATATGGAGAATAGCACTTTCCTTAGAAAATTCTTGTTTTGAGAGGTGGCTCACAGGATGAAGTGCCAGCCTCGCAAGTGTTAGAAAATTCTCATAAGGAGTAAATTGAATATATTAAGTATACACTTGTTACAGCAGAGTACTTTAAATCCAGTCTGTGCTGTAGTGGAATCACCTTAATTTCTTGAATATTATTAGTTTGTAAACGTTTTCCAAGACTATGCCTGATTTTAAATTGTAAGGCTGGAGAGTGGAGTGTGCCAGTCACATTTCTGTCACTGTAATGAGATAACTGAGATAATGAGTTTAGAAGACAAAGATACTACTGTACTTGGGACAGGAAAGGCAGGTTGCCCATGAGGGTAGAGATGTCTGTTAAGCACTCTGTGTGGGATAATTGTAGACTCACAGGTAGTTGTAAGGAATGATCCAGAGAAATGTCATGTATCCTGAGGCATTTTAAGTGGGAACTTCAATGATGAGAACATCTGTATTAACAATAACCCAGATAGATGAAACAGAAAGTACAAAGATTGAAATGGGACCAAAATGTGGAGCTTTGGCTTAATGATGTACTGTGGCTTGTGACATACCTACTATGGAAGAAAGTGTTTTAAAAGTCAGGAGCAACAACCAGACCACACAGAATTCTGACAGTTGGGTGACGAGTTTGTCTTCTTCGTGTCCTGGCTGTTCCTGGGAGAGCGCTAATAGAGCAAGGAAAAACCATGGAAAAACCATGCTGGCTACACCACAGTGCACTGCTGACATGTCCTGGCATTTTTATTTTTATTTATTGATCATTATTATTTTGCTACATCCTGTATTCGTTAAATTTTAGACAGCAGTGTGGGGGTTTGTGTATCTCCGTGGTAGAGTCTGCAGCATTTAAAAAAAATCTGTACCTCACCATACACATATGGGCAGGAAGTTATTTCTAGTGTAGATGACTATACCACTAAAAATACATTTGTGAATATCATGATGATTTGACACCCACTATCATTTATTTACAATACACAGATAAATGCACCTTTGAGTGTAAGAAAATTTATATTTAGTTTTCTTCTTGAGCTCATATATCTCTTGTACCTCTTTCACGTATTTTATTTTGTAGTACTTATATGTGGAAATCTTTTAGTAATCATTCTGTCCTTACTAGGATGCAATATAAAGTCAACCCTCTTTATTTGTGGATTCTGTATCCCAGATGCGACCAACAGTGGATCAAAAACTGAGCTAGGAAAAGCAGAAGGGTAGGCATGGTGGCATATACCTGTAATCCTAGCTACATAGTAAGTAAAAAAAAAAAAAGTTTGTGATTTGACCACTGTGTAGGCAAAAAAAAAAAATTAACAAACTAATATGTCCAAACAAGCTGGGAATGATTGTGCATGCTCCTAATCTACACTGTGCAGGAGGTAGAGGCAGTAAGATCATAGCCAAGGATGGCTAGGGAAAAGGGGAGACTGTCTAAAAAGTTGCTGAAAGTAAAAATGGCTGGGAGTATGGCTCAAGTGGTACATGAAGAGCCTCTGAGGTCAAACCCTAGTATTTACAGGAAAAAAAATTAAAAAGCTTTTTTTCTTATTTATTGTTAAAGTGATGTACAGAGAGGTTACAGTTTCATACCTTAGGCCGTGGGTACATTTCTTGTACTGTTTGTTACCTCCTACCTCTGCATATGCACACACCTTTTCCTTATCATTTTTTTCTAAAACAGTATACCCCAGCACAACTGTATTAGAATTTCTGTTATATTAGTATTGCAAATAATCTAGAATTTATGTAAAGGATACAGGAGGTCTTGTGTAGGTGATAGACCAAAAATCGCCATTTTGTGTCTGAAGGCTGAGTGGGGCTCCCAGAACCAATTCCCCATGATATCCAGGGGCAGCTTCGCACATGCATTCACACCCACAAACACTCGAGGGAGGGTTTCAATTTTTAATAGTTTCTGGTGTAAGATTTAGGCATTAAAATATGGCACAGTTGCTGCTACTATACAGTTGTTGCAAAATGTTGGATGATTATTAGACATAAAATGTATGATGTCATTGGAATTCTGTGTGTTACTGAGATGGAAAGTTTCTATAACGTATGGATTAATGTGTTTTTATTACTGGTGTGATTCAATCCAGTCAAAATTAACAAGAAGTATAAACAATGTTGGAGTACTGTCATGGGGGTTTATAGATGGAGTTCTGGGTGTAATGATGAACATGGAAGTTAGACTGTCTGTGGGCGGAAATTTTCATTTTATCTTCTTCTGGGAATCCCAGGCCTTTACAGATGAGCTAACCACATACTCAGAGTCCTAACTCTTAAAAAATACTCCTAGATTCTTCAACAATAACCACAAAAGCTCTTGTAATTGGGCTTTATGTATAGAATTGATCTTTACCATGCAGGCTTTGTTTTTAAAAGCTCTTTTGTTGCTCCCTCTCCCTCTCCCTCTCCCTCTCCCTCTCCCTCTCCCTCTCCCTCTCCCTCTCCCTCTCCCTCTCCTCTCCCTCTCCCTCTCCCTCTCCCTCTCCCTCTCCCTCTCCCTCTCCCTCTCCCCTCTCCCTCTCCCTCTCCCTCTCCCTCTCCCTCTCCCTCTCCCTCTCCCTCTCCCTCTCCCTCTGCCTCTCCCTCTCCCTCTCCCTCTCCCTCTCCCTCTCCCTCTCCCTCCCCCCACCCCCTTCCCTCCCTCCCTCTCTCTTTCCCTCTTTCTTTCCCTCACTCCCTCTCTCCCCCCTCCTCTCTATTTCTCCTTCTCTCTCTCTCCCTCTCTCTCTCTCCCTCTCTTTTGTTCCCTCTCCCTCTCCCCCCCTCCCTCTCCTTTCCTCCCTCTCTGTGTCCACACATTTCTGGAAGAGAGACTAAAGGATGGGGTCAGCAGACAAGGGAAGGACTTCCCTTGTTTTAGAAAGTTACAATGAAAAGTTTTTATTAAAACCAAGTCATTATGCCGAGGGACCTCATGGTGGTGTTTACAGCGTTCATATCATGTACTTAGATCGAATTCACCACACCTTTCTTTACTCCTCCTTTTTCTTTTTTTTCGGCCAGTCCTGGTGCTTGGACTCAGGGCCTGAGCACTGTCCCTGGCTTATTTTTGCTAAGGGATAGCACTCTGCCACTTGAGCCACAGCACCACTTCTGGTCATTTTATGTATATGTGGTGCTGGGGAGTCGAACCCAGGGCTTCATCTATATGAGGCAAGCACTCTTGTCACTAGGCCATATCCCCAGCCTACTCCTCCTTTTTGTTAGCCGTTTTCATCCTTTTATTTCTGGACACACACACACACACACACACACACACACACACACACACACACACACACTGTACTTCTTTTTCTTTTCTTTTTTTTTTTGCCAGTCCTGGGCCTTGGACTCAGGGCCTGAGCACCATCCCTGGCTTCTTCCTGCTCAAGGCTAGCACTCTGCCACCTGAGCCACAGCGCCACTTCTGGCTGTTTTCCGTAACATGTGGTGCTGGGGAATCAAACCAAGAGCTTCATGTGTAGGAGGCAAGCACTCTTGCCACTAGGCCATATTCCCAGCCCCAGAGAACTCTTTAATGATGGTTCTTTGCACGTCTCCTGATGAAAGTTACTTCTTTCAATATTTTCCTAAAAGCAAATTTTTATATTTTATAGTTAATATAATTTTTATTCTATATTGTTAGTATATTGAAAGGCCATTCTGTAATTTATTGTTTGAATTTTTATGTTTTTAAAGGTTGATCATTTTTATGGAGGACATTTTGCCTGCCACACACTTTCCCAAATATAATGTCTGTGTAATTCTGTGAGTTCTAATATTTTCTTTGGTTTCTAACCACCCCCCCTCCCAGTATTGATTCTGGGGCCTGAACTCAAGGTGTAAGCTTTGTCTTTGAGCTTAATTTTTGCTTAGGGCTAACACTTTACCACTTGAGCCATAGCTCTACTTCTAATATTTTTTTGGTGATTAACTGGAGATAAATCTCAAGGACTTTCCTGTCCAATCTAGCTTTGCCGCCCGATACTGGTGCTTAGGTCTCTTTTAAAAATTTTTTTTAAAAGTTTTTTTTTATTATCAAACTGAATTACAGAGAGGTTACAGTTTCATACATGAGGCATTGGATACATTTCTTGTACTGTTTGTTACCTGGTCCCTCATTCCCCCTCCCCTCCCCCTTTCTCTCCCACCCCCCCATGAGTTGTTCAGTTCATTTACACCAAACAGTTTTGCAAGTATTGCTTTTGTAGTTGTTTGTCTTTTTTTACCCTGTGTCTCTTGATTTTGGTATTCCCTTTTCATTTCCTAGTTCTAATACCAGTATACACTGTTTCCAATATACTCAGATAAGATACAGAGATAGTGTAGGTACAACCACAGGAAGGTGATACAAGAAGATCATCAATAATAGAAGCTACAGTTACACATGGCACGTTGAAAGTAGTTACAACTGTGATATAACAATCGTTTCCATAACATGGAGTTCATTTCACTTAGCATCATCTTATGTGTTCCTAAGGGTATAGCTTCTGGGCTCTTGTGATCCTCTGCTGTGACTAGCCTAAACCTCTGCTAATTCTTCCCTATGAGGGAGACCATAGAGTCCCTGTTTCTTTGGGTCTGGCTCACCTCAGTATAACTTTTTCCAAGTCCTTCCATTTCCTTACAAATGGGGCAATGTCATTCTTTCTGATAGAGGCATGAAATTCCATTGTGTATATGTACCACATTTTCCTGATCCATTCTTCTACTGAGGGGCATCTGGGTTGGTTCCAGATTGTAGCTATGACAAATTGTGCTGCGATGAACATTGTTGTGCTGGTGTCTTTAGTGTGATTTTGTTTGTGGTCTTTTGGATAGCTACCCAAAAGTGCGGCTGCTGGGTCATAGGGGAGCTCCCTTTTGAGCCTTCTGAGGAATCTCCATACTGCTTTCCAGAGTGGCTGAACCAGTTTACATTCCCACCAGCAATGAAGTAGGGTTCCCTTTTGGCCACTACACCAAAAAACTGGAGAAACAGCAACTCAATAATTTAAGGAAGCACCTTAATTTCCTTGAAAGAGAACAAGCCAAACCCCAAGTCAATAGACGGAAGCAAACAATTAAAATCAAATCAGAATTAAATCAATTAGGGACTAAAAAAACCATCAAAAGAATCAACAAAACAAAGAGTTGGTTCTTTGAAAAAATCAACAAGATAGACAGACCCCTAGCAAACCTGACCAAAAAACGAAGGCAGCACACTCAAATAAACAAGATAAGACGTGAAACAGGTAACATCACCACAGAAACAACCAAAATTCAGAACACAATAAGGGACTATTTTGCAAACCTTTATGCCAACAAATTCGAGAACTTGGAAGAAATGGATGATTTCCTAGAAAAAATTCTTATCCCCAAACTCAATCATGAAGATTTAAACCTTCTAAACAGACCCATATCCAGTATTGAAATAGAAACGGCAATAAGTGATCTCCATCCAAGAAAAGCCCAGGTCCAGAGGGATTCACAGCAGAATTCTACAAGGCCTTCAAAACAGAACCCACACCAATACTTCTCAAACTCTTCAATGAAATTGAAAGAGAACGTTCACTACCAGACACATTCTGTGAAGCCAGTATAACCCTCATCCCAAAAGCAGGCAGGGACTCATCACGGAAAGAGAACTATAGACCGATCTTCCTGATGAACATAGACGCAAAAATTCTCAATAAAATTCTGGCCAATTGACTTCAACAGGTCATCAAAAAAATCATACATCACGATCAAACTGGATTCATCCCAGGGATGCAAAGTTGGTTTAATATACGCCAGGCAATTAATGTAATCCACCACATCAACCGGAGCGAGGTAAAGAACCACATGGTTATATCACTCTATGTGGAAAAAGCGTTTGATAAAATCCAGCACCCATTTATGCTAAAAGCCCTTGAAAAACTGGGATTCCAGGGAACATTCCTGGATATAATCAAGGCAGTTTATGACAGACCAATAGCAAGCATAACTCTAAATGGTGAAAAACTAAAGCCATTCCCTTTAAAATCAGGAACAAGACAGGGATGTCCACTCTCTCCCCTGCTCTTCAACATAGTACTAGAATTCCTAGCCAGAGCAATTAGGCAAGAAGAAAATATAAAGGGGATCCAAATAGGAAAAGATGAAGTTAAACTTTCTCTCTTCGCAGATGACATGATCCTATACCTAAAGAACCCCATAGACTCTACCCCCAAGCTTCTAGAGCTGATCCAAAACTTTGGCAAAGTGGCAGGTGGCAGGATATAAAATAAACCCTCAAAAATCAATGGCCTTTCTCTATGCTAATGACCTGAAGACCGAGGCTGATTAGGTCTTTTATCTTTTAAGATATCGATAAAAATGTTTCTCTTATTATACACATATATACACACATATACATACACACACACACACATATATATATATATATACACATGACACATCAACAATGATGCATGATGCAGTTAGTAATGTCACTTCTCAACATACTGAGTGGCCATTTTAGAATTTATTAGGATTATTCAGGAGTGCTGTGAATTTAGACGTGTTTTAGAACCTGAGTAGCATTATATAGTTTTATCCTGTTCTTAGTCTTACACCAGTAGTGGAGAAACAAATATCATTTCTGTCACTGTTTGGATCAAGCCAATCCTACTCACAGTTTTATTGTTTCTTTTTTCACTTTTTTGGGGGAGGGAGTCGTCTGTACTAGGGCTTTGAGCTCACAGCATTTCTCTTGCTAGGCTGGTGCTTTACCACTTGAGCCATGCTTCTAGCCTTGTTTTTGACTCATTATTTTTGAGATAAGGTTTTACTTTCTATGCAAGTGCCCAGCAGAGCCTCAGCTTCACGTGGCTCAGAGTTTCCGGCTTCCCCCCATGGAGAATGGGGTCCTAGGGACTTTCTGTGCGGGCTGGCCTGGAGCTGTGATTCCTCACACTCAGCGTCTCCCTGAGCTCGGGGTGGCAGGCCAGACCACTTTATCCACGCTTGGAGGCAGGGAGGGTTTCAACACACCTGGAAGGTAGGTGTCGCCGCTCTGATGTCCTTGATGGGGCAGGATCTTCCTGGCCTCCTACACTTGTCTTCAGGAAAGGGCTCGTGATAGTTTTCGAGCCTTCTCTGATTTTTAGAGGCTCTTTAAGTTTTTTTTAATTTGTTTGTTTTATGCTTTATATCCTTTTTAAATTGGTTTGTTTTGTGCTCTTTATAGCAGCTCTTTTGATCCTTTTTCTATTTATTTGTTTATTTTGTGCTCCTGAGGTTTGACCTCAGGTCTTCTGGTCTTCATACTAGTTATGGAGGTATGCTACTCATGAACTACGCCTCCAGCCCTTTTTAAAATACTTTTATTTTTAAGATAGGATATTGCTTCTGCTCGGATGTGCACCTGGGCCTTGTTTCACCAATGGTAGGCTGTTTATTGTTGCTAGGATAATCGGCATGCCCCGCTACACCCAGCTCATGGTTGAGAGGAGGTCTCTGGGGCTTTTTTCTGTGCGGCCTGGCCTTGAACTATGATTTTCCAAAGCTCTGTCTCAGTAGCTAAGTGGGATTCTGTTCTGCATCTTGTTAACTGAATAGTTTACTTATTGACTCAGAATGTGTGTGTGTGTGTGTGTGTGTGTGTGTGTGTGTGTGTTTTGAAACATACAAGCAAAATCTACAAAGGTATCAGTTTGTAGAAGGTATGCCTCTCGCTTAGATATTTGACGTGAGTTTTGACATTGCTATTGAAGTGGGATTTTCATTCTGTCCAGAATTCCTTTCTGTGTTGGCCCTAGTGATCATCTCTGAGGAATCAGGAGTAATAAACAGGAAAATTAAGGTTTTCTCTTAATCATTCAGTGATACACTAGCATCTGCGACTTGTTCTCCCTATGGTACATTATCCCATACTTGGCTTCTGAAAATGAAGTGCCCTACGCCTTGATGTTTGTGATATATCTCATTTCATTTTGGTTTTTGTATGCTTCAGACACTGTAGTCTTTGTTTTGTGTTCCACTTTACCTAAACATAGTATACACTCAGTAACTGTCAATCTGAATCTTTGCTTCTGCATTTAAGATGACTACTTGAGGATTTTAGATTACCAAAAGAATTTTCTCCACTATAATGCTGTCCTTCTTTTGACTAAAATCAGTAGAGCTTTTTATACACAGTTGTATTTTAACTCAGCAGCTGCCTTCTCACTTTTTTTTTTATACATTTTTGCTAAATTAGAAATCCAAGTGCAAAATACAGCACAGAGAAATACCAAGTGTCTTTATGGCCCTCTCTGGACGACTGAGGAATAGATTATGTTCATTCAGTGTGGCCTGTTTCCAGCTCGGGCAGCCATTATTCAGTACATTTCAATAATATAACTTTAATGCATATTTCTTATTGTAGTTAACTGGTTTGAATGCCACAGAACAGGAGAAAAATAGGTAATGTGAATAAATAACATTTTAGTGTTACTGTTGAGAAGTCATAAAGGAAACGATTTATCTCCTTCTGTCTCCCCCCTTGCCCTTCTGTGCTGAGAGCATCACAGCTGGAAGCCAGCTCTGCTTGTGACAAGTCTTCACCTCGCAGAGCGGTGGCACCATGTGTCCAAATACACTCAAACCTGCTCACAACCGCTGTCCTCTTCAGCTGCACAGACCGCTGAGAGTGTACAAAAGTTCATTATTGAACCTGCAGTAACTGTAAGGTGAGAAGGTAGTCTAAGGAATGGCTGCAGGTATTTGAATTAGAAGGTTAATGGTTAATACCATTTGCTTGATGGATGCTCTTGTTATGTCACAGGGGATGTCAGTTTCGTTAAGACAGTTTTGGCCTTTATTCTCATAAACAAAATTTTATTTAATTTAATTGAAATTGTTAACTGTCCCTTCTAATATTCCTCTTCATTTTCAAAAATCTCCCGAGGGACTGATAAGAACTTAGCGATGTAGTGATACAGAAGTTTAGCAATATAACCGCGAGGCCCCTTTATCAGCACGCAGAGAAACATCTTCATTTGCTCAGTTAAGTTTTACATAGCACCATAGGAATGTGAAATGGACTTGCATATGAGACTATTCTGTGCATTCTTTTGATTGTGTTTTTTTCCAAGGTAGATGACAGTTGTACAGACGGGACTAGTCTTTCCTCCATTGTTACTTTTCCAGTGTGAGTAGGAGGACTCTAAAATCCTGTGGCTTTACAGTCTGTGGGATCATGGGATTCACTTGGTGAGTTCGTTCCTGTGCGATGGGAGATGGTGACGCAGCCACCAGGCTCCCGCAGCAGGTGTAGGGGAGCGTGTCCTCAGGCCCAGCTTAGATCATCCATATGGAGGTGTTTTATAATTGTCACTATTTTTAAATCACTGCTGGTATTGACTGCTTAGAAATTAGTGAAATGTATTTATCCTATTTAAGCATTTTAATTAGTGTCAGGAGCCTGACACTAATGGTTCCATTTTTCTGCACAGATCCCGGGGCAGGAGAAGTTAGAACCTTTGCTATCTTGAGTTTCCTGGAAAAAACTCACCATATTTAAAAATAAAAATGTTTATAATTCTGCACACTTACCTTCTCTTCTTTTCTGACATAGTTTTCTCTTGGTCCTCATTCCTTTGGAAGTTTTCATGGAGATCTTCAGGAAATGTTGGTCCAGCATTGTGTACCAAGTACGCCAGTGCTAGCTAGCCATGCTTGAGGGCTTCCTCCTGGAGACCGGAGGGGCAGCAGAGGAGGGGCGCCGTTCATCCCGCACTGTGGCCCTGCCGGCCCACGAGCGGCTCCCACGCCCAAGTCATCCACCTCCGCCACCTCCTTGATCCCGGGGCCACCTTTCTCTGCTATGTGTTTCCTACATGAGAAAGGATGCCTTCCGGGAAGTTTCAGCTGGAAAAACAGCCCCACATAGTTTCATAATCATTGGGCATGAGGGAAAACAAGGAACAAAGATACTTCCCAGGTTCATTATACTAAAGGTATACTTCTCCAGTAACAAATTAATATACAGAAGTATGTAGTGCAGTAGATATGAATTTAGACTTTGAGTAATTAGCAAGTTCATACTTGCAATAACTTTTAACTTTATAATTGGATATACAGAGAAAGTTAAGTTGAAAATCTCACACTATGAAAACTGTTCCTTGGATAAATTTATTAAAAATGTGATTCTGTGTAAGGTTTACATGAAACAAATGAATTTCATGTTTAGACTTGGTTTCCATTGCCAAGATATCTTATTATATATATGAAAATATTCTAAAATATGAAATATTATTCCAAGCACCTTCTTGTGCCAAGCATTTTGGATTGGGGGGTGGCCAGTCCTGGGCCTTGGACTCAGGGCCTGAGCACTGTCCCTGGCTTCTTCCCGCTCAAGGCTAGCACTCTGCCACCTGAGCCACAGCGCCCCTTCTGGCCGTTTTCCATAAATGTGGTGCTGGGGAATCGAACCCAGAGCTTCATGTGTAGGAGGCAAGCGCTCTTGCCAGTAGGCCATGGTCCCAGCCCATTATTGATATTTTGGAAAGTTCTGCATATTTTGTTTCCAAGGTATTAAAAGACTATGCAATGTTTTAAATACTTTAGACATTTTAAATAATTAATAAACTTATTTTTAATATGAAGAGAACATGTGTATCCTCAGCATTATGTAGTTGAAAGTATATACTACTAGGGATCTGAAAACCTGGATAGGAGCTTTGGTTATCTGTAGTATGGTCTGTATTCTATCAGGGTGCCCTTCTGCTCTATTGGGAGGGTTGGTTGTCACACCTTACATTATTATTTCACAGTTTAGTTTTCTGACTCTACCACTAATTCATTTTCCAGTCCTAATGTTTAATTAATATAAAGTAGCTAAAATGTTTAAGATTAGACAATATTCAGGAAAAATGCAGTAATTGTTGCAAATGCCAATTGTAGGCTTTGAAACAATTTTCGAATTTAATGTTGCATCTATTTATTATGGAGATAGTCTTCTCATTCAGTAACCAGAAGGAATGTGTTACTTAGGTTTTTGTTAGGTTGTTTTACTTTTCAGAACTTAACTTTCTTCATTTGGATCCAAGTTTAGTCAACTTTGCATCTAATGCTAAGTTATAATTTTCCTCAGGAAAGATAGTCCTCTAGGTCCTGGTACATTATGCTTGTATGGTTGTTACTATTATTGTTAACAATATGTCAAATCTTACAACATCAAAAGTAGAGGGAGCTTACTGTGTCCTGTGCTCTGTTTGCTTTCTCTCTGCATTCCATCTCATTTATTTTATCGATAGTTTGTGAAGGGCCTAGCTACTATTTTCTAAGTGTTGATCTTTCATGCAAGTTCCAAGGTTGTCATTTTACTTCTCCATTTAGAGAATAGCCTTCCCACCACTATTCTTGTGTTATGCTTGTGTGAATAAGGTAGGTGAGCGACTGAGGAGAGAGATTGCTTGATAATCTTAGTAGTCCGCTCCAAAACCAAACATAGAATCTCTGCATGTGTTGCAAAGGCTGGTTCACCCTCACTCTTCTGACCTGCCAAGCTGAGGGCCCTTGAGTGGAACAGAAGGGGTGAACACCGAAAGCACAGGTACCTGTTCATGGTATAAGCAGAGAGCTCATCAGTTACATCCTCCAGAAAGAGTCCATCCTACGCTGGCCATCCACGGGGACACACAGACGGGTTTCTGACTGTGTGCTGAGTGTGTTTTTAAAAAGCACAATTAGTTTGGGGTCAATTTCAATGTTGGGGGAAAAGTCGTGTGAATTTTACAAAGAACTCCTTTGTTTTAGAGGCTCTATTCAGCTTTCCTCTTATCCAAATTCTTTAGTAGCAGAAGGAAAGTCTTACTCTAGTTTCATTATCTGGATCAGCTCTTCACTGTTTCCTTAACTTTCATATCCTTGACATTTTGAAAATTAGAGACCACTTACATTGCTGAATCACTGTGGACTCATCTCTTTCTTCATTAGTAGATACAGGTCGTGCATTCTGACTTCCAAAAGAATATGTATTGTATAAGAAAAAATTCTGAGATAATGAACAATTCCATTCCTTTTCATACTTTCACTACAAGCTTACATATGCATTGATATTTGTTGCTATGTATTATTCTATAATGAGTACCAAATGAAGGTGTTTTGTGGGGGTCAGTTTTGGGGCTGGAACTCAAGGCCTGGTGCTGTCCCTGAGCCTCTGTGTGCTCAAGGCTATCAATCTACCACGTGAGCCACATTGCCACTTCTGGTTTTTGTGTGGTTATTTGGAGATAAGAGTCTTTTGGGGATTTTTCTGCCTGGGCTGGCTTTGAACTACGATCTTAAGATCTCAGCCTCCTGAGTAGCTAGGATGACAGGTATGAGCCACCAGCCAGGTCAAATGAAGATTTTTACAATTTGGTTTTCCTTTCTGCTTTTCTTATCTGCCCATTATTATAAAAATTAATTTGTTATCATCAATATGAACTCATATTTTCATGTTTCATTCATCAAGTTAAATCTATTTCCATCATGTGGCATACAGTTCACCTCTGTATCCATTCAATATCTCCTTTGAGTACTTCTTTCTTTACTTATTCTTTAACTACCATAACAAGTAGTTGCAAAATGATCTTTTTCTTCCCTTACTCTAGTCCTACTATCTGGATTTCAGTATAAAGCCAGCTAACCAGCAAAGTTTGCTTGACGCCAACTCCAGAATAACTAGCAAAAAGCAGGCTGAATGTGTGGTGAATGTGGTAGAGCATCTACCAAGGGCAACAAGGCCTTGAGTTCAAACCTGTGTCATGCAAAAAAGTAAAATCGATTGTCATACATCTGACTTATTTAGACTGAGGTTTTTTTTCTATCTGCTGGAACTAATTAGTTGAAAAAGTGCTACCATGTTTCTGAAAAAAGTTAATTACTTTACTCATTAAAATACTGATGACTATCTGCCCAAACCATCTATTTATTTTTATCATAGCTGATGAGAAACTATTCATTATGTAGGTAGAAAGTTCTGGTGATTGTACAACACTTCTGGTCTGTGCTAAAAATTCTGTTCTAGCAACAGAGCAGGGGCCTGTTTTAATTTCCATGTGACTCATTTCATTATTTTAAAGTTTCTGTGAAGAAACCTGGAGTAGTCTTCGTAGTTAAGCATACCTGAATAAACACAGAGCACATCTTTGTAGCTAAGTTCACTTAAGTTTAAATCTGAGCTGTGACACTGACCGATATTAGTGTCTATGGTAAGTTACATAACCTTTATAGTTGGTGAAATGAGTTATTTTTATTGGACCCATTGAATTGTGCTGATTAAATGAAGAAGGGAATGTAATTTCTCAGCATAGTATGGCAATGTTGGAAATATGTATGAGTGGACTCTTTATATCACCTAGTATAATATCCTTAGTGTTAATTCATGTTGTAGCAAGCCTCGGAATTTCCTTCTCTTTTGAGGTTAAATGTGACTTCACTGTAAGAGCATGCCGTATTTTGTCCATTCATCCATCAGTAGTTAGTTGATTTACCTTCACCTTGTGGCTATTCTGAATGATGCTGATACCACTACATACCTTTTTGTGACCCTTCTTCAAATGTTCCAGGGTATATATCCACAAGAGGAATTGTTACACAACATAATCATCCTGTGTATAGTTTTTTTTTTTTTTTTTTTTTTTGAGAAAACATAACTGCTTTCAATCAGGGCAGTGCCTTTTCATTACTACCAATAGTGCACAAAGAATCCACTTCCTCTACATCCTTACCAACACTTTCTTTTTCATGTTCTTTTAATTGGATAATTAATTAATTTTAGTAGAGCTTCTGATGTGTTTAAGTGTTAGAGAACCTAGCTTAATTGCATTGATTTCTTTGTATGTATATCTCTTTACTTTCTTTCTCTCCTGTAATTCACTACTTTCTTACATTTGAGGACTTCAAAGTTAATTTAATATTTTATTTTTGTTGCTTTAATATTTCACATGCAGAACTTTGGTCCAAAGGCTAGTATTTGATGCTTAATGCCTTGAATGACATTCTATGTGTGTATGAAATGCTGTATTTGAGGTAGCTACATCATTCCTTGAGCAGAGCAGAGTAATTTAAAAGATATCTCCCTTTTTTAGAACATGTGAAATAAAAACTCAATGGTTTAATAACACTGTATTTTTATTGGGTGTTTAAGATACCACAAAACATATTTTCTATGGTCTGCTGGGTTCCTCTGATTTTGGCGATTGCAGTTCTTCTATCTACATCATCAAGTATTTGACAGCTTGTGCTACTTTGGATACCATCGTCTCCATGGTCTCATGGAGATGGCACATATGTGGGACAAGAGTATCAAATGTTCTGGAAAGCTCGGGCCTAGCTGTCCTGTGGGCTTGGGCTTGCTGACGTTTGTAGTGTTCATTGTAACAAGGCCAGGTCACTCGGGCCTCACTGGCCTCCCTTTCCTAACTCTGTGTTGCGGTTGACACTTTGACCCCAATGGGAGGCTTCCCAGACACCTCTAGGAATGCACACACGTCTCACCCCGCCTTCACGGTTGCTGCCATCCGCGGTCTTGGGGCACTTCTAGGAATGACAGAAAATGGAGCACAGCATTGGTCTGGGTAAAAAGTTCTATCCATATGAACACCTGGTTCCCACAGCCAGGCTCCTCTGCTTCGTCCCTCTCAACATTCAAATCCAGGCCGCAATGCTTCAGAGATGTCTTGAGGTCCCTCCTTCTTGAGCCGTCTGAAGTCCAGAAGGCAAAGAGAAGGGAGAAAGCCTCGTGTAACAAGGAACTCCTTTTTACAGGGCCTTCTCGGTCCTCCGTGAGATAGTTCAATGGCAGATGCTCCGCTTTCCCGCACAGGGGGCATGCTGGGTGCTGGAAGGGAAACTTGAGTAACAGCAGGCCCTGCAGTCAGCTGGATCTTCTGCGCCTTATCCAGGATGAAAGGCAGAAAGCACATGGGACCAGGCAGCCTCAGCCACAAGGCTAGAGAAGGAAATCAAATGGGCTGCTTGGTTGCATTTCCTCTGCTTTTGAACAATATGAGAGCAGACTAGTTGGAGAAAGGGTGACCAGGTAGTCACGTGAGGAGAGATGCTGTACCCACCTTTCTTAGCCATCTCTTCCTTCCCTTTGAGTTTGCACTTCCGTATGCTGAAGGCGGCAGTGATTCCTCCTTCTTCATCCTTTGCTTTAGGGCATTTCCATCATGTGAGTCGATCTCATTGTCTCTCAGAGGTTAAGAACCTTTACAGAAATGCATGCATTGTGGTTATGGCAGGTTTATTTCATAAAAAAAGAACAAGCTTGTGGTGTGTTGACTTATTAAGCAAATACCCGTTGTGAGTGTCTAAATCAGAAATATACTGCCTATGGGTATAAAACAATCTGTATGTTTAAGTTGATTTTAAATATGATGAACTCATTGAAGTTGTAAGAAAAAAATCCTCAAGGAAACCAAACAGTTTGATATTTCATTTTTGACGCAGATTTCTCTCAAAGTAGGAAGAGTCCCGAGCCATCATCAGTAATAATAGGTTTCCTGTTAAGTGGATTATTATTTTTTTGACTTAATACATGGTCACATATTTTTCATATGAAACTATCGTGTATTTTCAAAGTAATATCTTAGGAGTTTTATACTTTGATAAGCAAGAATAGAAAAGAGAAAATGAGAAAAATTCATAGGGTAGGAGGAAGATAGTAAGTATTCTCTTACATGTACAGCTGGGAAATAGAAGGACTATCATTTGTTGACAGCTTGAGGATCCTGCGTTGAACTTGGGGAAATCTCACCTTTCCTAGTTTTTCTGAGGAAAGTTACCTCCTGCCTGTAAGACTGCTATTCTGGTGCTATGGTGTGATCATGGATCAAGACACCCAGGGCATGGTCGCAACCATTAGAAGTTAGAAAGAGAATAGACTGGCTTTCTGTTTCTGCTTAACCTGGGCCAGCTGGGCTAAGTTGCGCACTGCTGCTGAGCATGGTTCTAAAGGAAGAGGAACTACCTCGTGTTTTCCAGAGAGCTTAAGTTCTAGTCCTGGGTAATAACCAGTGAACAGGTAAACAAAGCTGCGAAAAGGCCTGGGCAATGTCTGAGGCAAAGCTGGAGGGTTGTCAAAGCCAATGTTAGTGAGACATTGATCTGTGAGCTGGTGCCTACCTGATGTGAAGATGTGGAGAGGATTAAGCAGACAGGCTCTGATTCACGCTCAGTTCAAGAAAAGGCACTGGTGCATACAGTAAGCATACAGCAGTGGAGACTGTGGGTGATTGGAAAAGTGGATTGATTGGTGAACAATACAAGCCTGAAGATTTTTGCAGTGCGAGCAGAAGACCTTATAGAGCTTCAGGATCCTGTTCGTCTGGGCGTACATGACTGGCAGGCTGTTGGAGAGGTTCTGGCTCTAGAAGTTGGCAAGATAGCGGTAGCGGAGATAGGGTGATGTGGACAGATAATGTACCTGGAGATCAGTGAGGAGGTGCTAAGGTTGTGAGGGAAGGGAAAGGAAGGATGTTTCTTATGTTTGTTTTGAAGCAAATGGTTGGATGGTGAAAAGCTGACAGAAAGCAGACTTGGGAACATGGAGCTGTGTATTGTCCCTTTTTGGAGACTTAATTTTATGATGTGTTATAGGCATTTAAGTGGATATCACAAATGGAAATTTTATTTTTTTCTGGAAAGAATCTAAGTATGCTTAGAATTTTATCTTGAATTCTCTTTGAATATCTAAGCTTAACTTTCCAAATATTTTTTTTTTTTGGCCAGTCCTGGGGCTTGGACTCAGGGCCTGAGCACTGTCCCTGGCTTCTTTTTGCTCAAGGCTAGCACTCTGCCACTTGAGCCACAGCGCCACTTCTGGCCATTTTCTGTATATGTGGTGCTGGGGAATCGAACCCAGGGCCTCATGTATATGAGGCAGGCACTCGTGCCACTAGGCCATATCCCCAGCCCCTAACTTTCCAAATATTAATACATATGTTTTTTCCTCACTTAGCCAGCAGTAGTGAGGCAAATGACAAATTAACTCTTAGGAGGTATTGATGAAGCCTTTAGGCAGCTTAGGAAATTTGATCACTAGCTCTCTCCAACAATAGGAATAAAATGTTACAGTGGACTTACAAACTATTCTGTTTCTGTTCAGTTTAGAAACCAATGTGGCCACATGCAGCCTTCTTGAAACCATGGCCTAATTTTTTTCCTTAATTATTGATTAAGTTTTTTACTGTTTCCACTAAATGACATAATGATTTGGATATGAATACATCTCCAGTCCAATTTTACCCTTTCCGGTCAATTTTCATACCTGCTGACTCCTTTGAGAAACCTTGGATCGAGTTTGGGATGGAGGATTTTGACACTGCCAAAGCTTTCTTGTCTTGTCTGTTCAGTGTGCTGTCACCTCTGACTACCGAGAATTCCCCTGTGATGGATTGGCCAGGAGGAAAGATGTTTCTTTCTCGCACAGAACACAGTATTTATCAGATCCTTACCAGCGGAGATTTACTCTTCTTTTTCCTTTCATGAAGAGAATATTCAGTCATGCACAATTATCAGACATTTTGCATACATTATTTTAGATGATTGTAACTGACCTTCTCCTTTTCCCCATTAGTCTGTATTTTTGTTTCCTCGATGACCCTTGTGAGAAATACCAGGGACAGCCTCTCAGTATCATGTTATATTGCAAGCTTTCTTTCTCTTGATCCTAAAAGCACAACAGTGCGGTAGACCTGATTGATCTGCACCTGGGAATTGAAGTCACTATGGCTGGAAGCGATGAAGTAACTTCCTCAAAGCCCCAGCGCTAGAGGTCAGCACCCTGCTCAGATCTACCTCAACGCACACATTGAGAGACACATCTCTTTTGAGAATTCAGTTAAGCAACAGCATACTTACTGATTCCTCTTTTTTTATGTTTTTATTTTCTTGAAAAAATGATGGCAAGTTTTTTTGGACTAATAGTGTGCTGAACAAATTGTATTGTCTACTTTTTAAAATTTATTTATTGTCAAAGTAATGTACAAAGGGGCTACAGTTTCAACATAAGGCAGTGAGTACATTTCTTATCAAACGTTTTGATGTGACTGTGACTAGAAGCTACTAAACTTGTACACTCACTGCAAGCAGTGGGATTATGCTTAGCAAATCCCAAAATCTGGCTGAGAATCTTTTTTCTTTTTCACATTGCCTAGAATAATTCAATACATTCTAGAATAATGCAATAAATATTTATTGAACATGTGAGTGCACAGATCTCATCTCATTGGGCAGCATCAATTTGTTTTCAAGATAAGCTATATTTTGTGTGTTTTTTCCACAACACCTCCAATAGTAAGTATATAATTCCAGTAAATATCTCAAGAATCCAATTTTGTTGTCTGTTGTTAAATGTACAGTTTAGCTTCAACATGGAGCATATCATATAAGAACATATCTAAGGTGTTAAGTATAAATTCATGTTGAATTTCAGGAAATTTCTACATGAAGCAGTTAAATGCACTCATGAATCTCCAGGGATACCCTCCATGACTGGTCACCTGGCCCCCTTTACCGTCTTAAATCTTCCTCCCTTCCTCTCCATGCCTGCTTCAGATGCATTGAGTCCCTTTCTTCTCCTCACCTTCCTTCCTCTCATCCTCAAGTCAGCCTTCCAGAGAGGCTTTCCTGGTTTGCATCAGTGGACAGGTGTCCCTGGCCCTGCCTGCCTGCCTGCGGCTGCACTGTCAGGTGCTTGCTCTTCTTGGTGCTAGCATTTCTCTCCTTTGAAAAGCCCTGCATGTCTCTGACCTTAAGTTCCTTACTGCATATGAAGATTCTTAATCATTTTTTTTGCAACCCTTGATACTTCCTTTTCCACAAATATACACTTCTGATGAATGATTACATTAGTTTGAATGAAATATTTACTGCATATCTATATTATTCATCTTACGACGTTTTGAATAGTATATTAAATTATTATGCATGATATATGCCTCCAATACATACATATATGTACATTTTTCATTTATAAATTATTAAAAATACAATGCGATACTTTAAATTTTTCTCTTTATTAAAATATAACTATATAAAATTAACTATACAGAATCACATCTCTAGTGTCACCAAAATGGGATAGTTCATGAAAAGAATAAGGAAATACATTTGTAGGTCATTGCTCTTAAAAGAGTCTTACTGGGGCCAGAGAGTGTGTCAGATACTGTTTTCATATGAAACCAATAAAGGACTATTCAATTATCAACTAATCCTCAGTAGTCTTCTTTAAATAAGCTAGAGAGAGATCAGGCTGAGAAGAGAATAAGGGCACATTGTCATCTGAGCGATGATTGAAAGCCAGATCTGAAAGTGAAATACCAGAAGGAAGAAGAGCCAAGTGATGGTGATTGATGATTCAGGAGTCAGGCGTGTGGCTCAGGCCATCTGTGACCCACATAAAGAGAGCAGGATGCGCGCTGCCTTCAGGGTGCCAGGCGTGGAAGGCGACCAGAAGGGCAAAAGATTCCCAGGGAGACTGCAAGTTTCTGCCGAGTTTCATTCAACCTTAGGTGTCTGTGGTGTAACCTGAAATTTCTCATAATTGA
Source organism: Perognathus longimembris pacificus (assembly GCF_023159225.1). Classification (NCBI taxonomy): domain Eukaryota; kingdom Metazoa; phylum Chordata; class Mammalia; order Rodentia; family Heteromyidae; genus Perognathus; species Perognathus longimembris. The sequence continues at coordinate 56,631,699 of NC_063175.1, forward strand.
GAGGAATTCTAAGAGTCACTGTGAAATGATAGTGATGTTAAACCCCTGCCCCTTGAGTTTATATTGTTTTAAATGTTTATGCAATCAATCATCAGGCTTGGTTAATTTACTAGTTAATCTCCTGAGGGATCTCCTTAGCTCAAAAGAATAGTAATAAGGACATAGCAAGACCTACTTTATACAACTTTGCATCCTGTGAAAGCATCGTAAATCACGGTTTTTATGGAAACATAAGAGAATAGCTTACCTTTTTTCATTGTAGTAGGGGTTATTGATAAAGTCATTAAAAATGAATAATACTTTGTATTTTCACTTAATCGCCTTTACTGATTGATATATTTGTTGGCTGGCATTAAAAAAAATAGGAAAATTCTAGGAAATTAAATATTTTATTTGTAAATCATTTTAGTGTTAAATTATGTTATAACTAATATGTTTGAAGAACATGATAAGTATACAGTGAAGTGTCACAAAGTTTTTGAGATAAGACCAAGTTGAGTTAGGACCTTCACTTGGAATTAGAAGTCTTTAGCCATCTATTTTCCTCTATCTGGGATTGGAGGCAGGTGCCACCATGCCCAGCTTGGTTTAAGTTATTGGTTATGAAGAGGCAACACAGTCCTCTTAGAAACAAGATCCCAAGTAGGCAGAGGAACTTCTAAGTATAGTCACTCAAAATCTAAGTGAAATACTTCTTTGACAATCCAAACAAAGACATATCAGTGTGGTTCTGTTGTGGGTCACTTCAGAGGTGTAAGAAACTAGTGAACTTCCTACTTCACTAGCAATTCACTAGCAACTGGACAACGTTAGAGTGCATGCATGTTAAGCACTGGCAAGGCCTGGGTTCCATTCTAACATCTCTCTCTCTCTCTCTCTCTCTCTCTCTCTCTCTCTCTCTCTCTCTCTCTCTCTCTCTCACACACACACACACACACACACACAGATCTGGCCATTACAATCTTATTAGTCTGAAGAAAACTTGGATCATAATATGTGAAACGTTCTCATTTCCAACACTTTTGTATAAAATCCTCAGAGTGTAAAATAACACCATGTGGATGCCTTGTTGGAAGGCATGAACCTCTGCACTTCTGCTAAGAGATGCTGCCTTCTCTCTCCACTCACAAAACTGGGACTTTTGCATTCTTCATTTAAACTCAGGGTTCTATGATCTTCACCAACAATTAAGAACCCATAGCTTCATTCTTTAACTAAACACTTTTTAGGTTTTACTCTTTCCAAGGTATGTCTTCTCTTAGGCTTCTCTTGTACTTTTTTTTTTCTTTTGTGCCAGTCCTGGAGCTTGAACTCAAGGCTTGGGTGCTATCCCTGAGGGTTTTTTTTTGCTCAAGGTTGGCACTTTGCCACTTGAGTCACAGCACTACTTCTGGCTTTTTTTTTTTTTTTGTAGTTAATTGGAGATAAGAGCCCCACAGACTTTCCCGCCCTGGCTGTTAGACTTCAAACCACCATCTTCAGGTCTTAGGCTCCCAAGTCACCAGTATTACAGGTGTGAGCCACCATTGTCTAGTCCTTTGGCTAATGAAGGAGAAATGGGATGATGTGTGGTGCATGGGTCTGCTGTCAGCAATATATGACCATACACTGATTTCCAGTCATCTAAAATGTTCTCCCAGGCTTTTATCTCTTCATTTAGTGAAGAGCTTAATAAAATCATTTGTTGTAGGCTATTTATGAAATGCAATAAAAATCAAGGGAAAACTTATACCACCCAGAACGTTCTGCTTTTATACTCCTCCATATTGTGAGCCTTTAAAAATTTTAACATTTATCTTTCTTACATGTAAGACTTTTCGTGCATATCCCCTGACTGGGTTTTCTAGCTAGATTGTTAATAAATACCTCTATTCAGAAGTACAGAGTTCCTTTTCATTACACATTTGTTTCTAAAAGAAGCTTTTGCCTTCAAATGCATGAATTACCTAGTGTAACAAACTTGAACTCATATAGGACTCTTCACAGCCATAAATCGTTTCCTAAACTAAGTGGTTTCATTAACCCATGTTTGATGCCGGAGGAAAAGCTGAATAGGGACCCAGATGCCAAACGTTGAGAACTGAGCACTAGTTTGCCATGGTTTACACCACAACTGTTTTAGGTACTAAGGGAATTCTGTTAGTTGTAGGATTAGCCACACTGTAGTTATTGTCAGATTACATTAGGTAAGAAAGATTTGCAATTCTTTGAAGGAGAGTGAAGCAAGTCTTAGAACGAACTGGAAACAAGACTTGTCCAACACTCAGTATTGTTCTGGTGTTTTGTGTGTACATATATGTTCATGTAAGATGTTTTCATGATGGCAATGATGATGGTCTCAATTTCATTGAAACTGCTACAACCCAGTTGTTGAAATTCTGGTTTAAGCAACATTCTTTTATCTACTTCCATTTTTTTGAAGCTAGGTAGTCAGAAAGTTCAACAAAATAATAAAATACGAATATAAAATACTTTATGTAAATAACTCAGTAGGCAAAGCTTTCTTTTCCCCTTCATCATAAATCTGTGATGATTGGAATTGTATCAACACACAAGCTGTGACATGATAGCGGCTAATCTCATCTTTTTTCTCCTGTTTTTCTCCCAACATTTATAGGATTTATATTCCCTGTGTTCTGACTTCTGTGCATTGGGTTAATGGGGGAGTGTGAGTGAGGGCAGTATTGTATCTCTGATTGGAATTTTGATTTTCGTGTTTTCTTTCCACAACTTATAATCAGGCCTCTAATCCATGCTGGGCTTTTGTTTTTATGATGTAATCATGACTATGAGATGACCTTCAAAGACTTTCTAACAGTGTATTTTACAGTGGAAAAGCCTAGATTGAAGCTATGTGTAAACTTGTTGGTTTGATACACTGTCACTTCTTATTTGCTTCCAGAAATGCTTTTGTAATCATGATGTCCATGTCTAAATACCTTAGAAAGGGTTTTTGAGGCGTAAATGAGGCCACCTTTGTACATTTCCTGAGTGCGCCCTTTCACATGAGGGAACTTGTGAGTTTGAGGTTGTTCAGACTTTGTTCCTGTGACTTGTGTGAAGGAGTGAGAGAGCAGTCCACAAGGTGCACTCACTGCTGCTCCCCCTCCTCCTCTGCCCACCACTGCAGACTGTCCCTGCCGGTGCTGGGCGCCTGCGGAGACAGTCACTGTCCCCGAGAAGGAGCCCATGGGCTTCAGCACCCCTTAGGAGCTTGCTCTGTGAGGAGGCTGCGTGTGCCGAGAATTTGTGAGGTGGAAACAGGAGGACCCTGGTTTCAGGTCAACCTGGGAAAAATTAGTGGGCTCCTATCTGAAAAACAAACTAAAAGCAAAAAGATTAGTAGCATGGATCAAGTAGAGTTCAGTTCCCAATTCCAGTGATAGGTAGGTAGGTAGGTAGGTAGGTAGGTAGGTAGATAGATAGGTAGATAGATAGATAGATGGATGGATGGATGGATGGATCTTACTACATAAATGTCTTCTTCAGGAGATAAGTGGTAACATCTCAACTCCCCTTCCCCAAACAGAAACAATTAGTAAGAGTCAGTACTATTGTTTAAACAAGCCTCTTCACATACTGTGGAATATCTAAGAGTTTATTGTGTAGACAGTGTTTTCATTTAGTCCATATAGATAGGCAAACAGAACATTTTATTTTTATTGGTCTTGGCACATTTCATTAATGACTATGTAATTTTTTTGCTTCTAAGGAATATAATCATGTCAGGGGAAAACCTTGTGAATATTAAACAGGCCATTAAAATCAGAGTAAAAGGTAGCATGTGCATGAGCCAATGCCTGAAGTTAGAGGGTAGAAGGTGGAATTTCTTGGTCATATCTGAAATGTTGTTGGATAGTAAAGAATTTGGGGATAACGTTAAATCATACGGAATTCTACAAATTTCCATCATTTTGCCATGTTTTACTTTATGTTTGAAATCTCTAAAAAGTGTTATTGTAATAACTCATAATGAGTTTTAATTATTCGTTATGGTATTAAAGGACAGGTCTTAGTGATGCCCCATACCCTGTTCTTTCCTTGGATTTCTTAAGTTCTATCAGGCTTTTTTGTTTGTTTGTTGTTGTTGGTTTTGCTTTGGAAAAGTGATGTCCAAGATAGCATATTCTATTTTTACTTGTATTCTCACCAAGTCCTTCTACTGTATTCTTGCCAGCTACTTTTTCTCACTTGCCAGGGCGTAGGTTCCCCTGAACTACCTGCAGGTGTCTCCTACATGCCTTGGGGTCCAGTGTGGTAACTCCATTAAGGGTTCTCCATGATGTTCTGTGGTACGCATGGAAAACATTGAAGAGAAATTTACATGGGACCTATTTTATGTCAATGGCATCTTAAGAGTCATGGTTATTCATAAATTCTTTTTTGTGTGTGAGACTGACAGTAGTTGAGAGAAGTCTTGTTTTATAGCTCAGGCGGATCTCCAACTCAGTATCCTCTGGCCTCTGCCTCTTGCATGCTGATGTGAGCCCCCATGTCTGCTTTTGGAACTGTGCAATCGTTCCTAAGTGGTATTTACCAGATAGTATCATCTGTACCTCACTTCAATTATTTTACTGGTCTCATGATTACGATTACTACTGAGAATTGTGATTATTTTATAGGTTGAGAGTGTGAACTTAGATTTCACATTCTTCTTTGGCGTTTTTACACTCACAGCTAGTCTCTTCTACTTGAGCTATATACCCTCTGGCCCAGCTTTTTTGCGGGTCACTTGGATTTGTTTGCCGAGGCTGGTGTCAAACCACCATTCTCAGATGTGAACTTCACCGGTAGCTAGAATTATAGGGACAAGCCAGGTTCACTACAGTTATTAACATAAGTTCGCACTACTTTTTAGATAATTACATGAACCTCAGTTAACTGATACATTTCATGTTTTAAAACAAGCATAGACCAGAGAGATATGTTCCTGATACAAAACATTTAGATTCCGACAATTTGAGATACATCCCGAAATGGTCCACATTTGCATATGGTTTTGCTTGGTAGCTAAAAATGATATTGTGCACACTGTTAAGAAAATGTGGGAGGAAGGCCCACCCGAGTGTGACTGAGTACAAGGTTTGCATGGGGTGTGGGCGTGGCAACCGTCCTGGTGACCAAGATTAATGAAACTCTGATGGGTTTTAATTAGTGCAGCTGCAGTCATCAATTATCTCATGAACACAAATATTGTTATATTTGGGAAATTCTTGATTTATTTTTTTCCACTGGCCAGTAGATTTAGATGAATGAGTTCTCATCATAACCATTCTGAGAACAACCGCCAGAGGCCACCGTTTATTATTTCAGACACAATCTGCGAGCTGAACAATACAGAACAAAACATTGCAGAAGTGTTCTCAGCATTGATTTGAAACTTTTGCTGGAAAATTTGCCTGTATAGGTTGTCTGAAATTACAGGACATCCTCACCAAAATCCTAGCAGTCCGTCAGGAGGGAGCAAGCACCGGTCACTGCCCAGAATCAACTTCTGTGTCAGGGTATTTACCCCAAACCTGTTGCAGCCACGTGGCCGTTGTAGAGTGGTGTCCCATTTCCTCCTGTCCTTGGAGGACGCCTGCAGTGCCGTAGAATAGGGTGCATCAGCCCTTCACGAGCATCGCACGACTCCTCTTCATCCGTGCACACGTGCGTACTCACGCAAAGTTATTTTGATTTAACATGTTCTTTTAAAGTAATCTTTCACATTTCTAGCCTTGAGTTAAAAGAAACTGGCGTGGCATTTTAGAGAGAACATGTTAGGTATAATTTTTCAGAAAGCAACATGATACTATTATGTCAAGTTGCCATCTAGATATATCAGACTCAAATTATTTGTACATTTCTACTACTCAGAGCCGTATTTGGGATTATTATCAGAATGGAAACTATACTTAATGTTATTTTCAGTTAAGTATACTCACTGGTTTTGGAAATTTTTTCTGTCACTGTAATTTAATCTGATGTCTATAATTTGTGAAAATCTCTCAGGTAGTGTTTCAAAAGTAGTAGTAAACACTAAACATCATCTATTTTTCCTGATTCGCTTAGGATCCAGGCTGTGTTTGAATTTAACAAGGAGAGTGAACTCTGGCTTACGTTCTTGTTGTAAATTACAGCGCATAATGTAGTGTCCTAGGTAGCCATTTTAAAGAATGCATTATAAATCAGAGCCAAGGCCTTATAACAAATCAATTAAAATAATGTTTTCAAGGTCTGTGTCATAATAATGAACTTACGTCAGGGTGAGCATATTTCACAAGTAAAATACATTAGTTAAAGCTTTCTGATGATTATACTATGTGTGAGATTTCTGTTGGTTTTAGAATAATTTCAGGACCAACTTTTTTCAATTTTATAATTAAATTTAGTAATATCACAGGTTAATACAAACTGATTCCATTGGAAAGGAGGGTATGGCTAGTTTTCAAGTGTCAATCCTACATCCTGGCCAATACTTGTTCTTGTGGAGAAGCTCCACCTTTTTCCTGAAAGGTGAAGTAGCACAAGAAGAGCGTGGACCAGTTCTCTAGATTAGATTGCCATTTTCCATTTCTGAATTGACAGGCATCCAGCAGTTAATGCGCTTGCTCCCTAGCTATTGTCTTTGTAACACCTCATAAGTACTGTGATTTCTGACCCTAGTGTTATAGCCTCTATGTTTTATAGAGTACATCTTATAAAGCTTTCTGTTTTCCTTTTGATGTGGAGGAGCTTTTGTTCACTGAACCAACTTTCCCAGAAGGAGATAGTATTAATTTGCATATGAGTATATTTTATCACTAAGGTGTGTATTCTGCACTCTGAACTGACCTCTCTGAGGGTATCAAACACATCTTGAAAAAAGGGCCAGAGTTGTTTCTTAACAAAATTAGACTTGAAGATTAGAAATGTTTACCTGAACGTGTATTCATTCATTCATTCATTCATTCTTGGCTTGGTTCTCATAATTCTCCCACCTCTACATTCTAATAATTCCTAGGATATCAGATGTGTTCAAGCACATCTTTCTTTTTGAATATCTATTTTTTTCAACCATGTCTTTTTTTTTGAATATCTATTTTTTCACATTTTTTAAAAACAGTGCTTTAGGGCTGGGGATATAGCCTAGCGGCAAGAGTGCCTGCCTCGGATACACGAGGCCCTAGGTTCGATTCCCCAGCACCACATATACAGAAAACGGCCAGAAGCGGCGCTGTGGCTCAAGTGGCAGAGTGCTAGCCTTGAGCGGGAAGAAGCCAGGGACAGTGCTCAGGCCCTGAGTCCAAGGCCCAGGACTGGCAAAAAAAAAACAGTGCTTTAGTATTGAACATAGTCCTTCCTTAATGTGTATTAGATAAAGACTCTACTATGGAACCACAACCCCAGCCTGTTTCATCAATTTAAAAGAATCAGACAGAACCCTGATCTCTACATTAATTTTTTTAATATTATGTTCTTCACTTCACAATCTAATAGGTAATACTCCCTGACAGAAACATTCATAATGTTGCCTTTCACTGCTCGAGCATATTGCCAACATGGTTTTCTTGCATATGTGGTTGGTAGACATTTTGTTTTGTTCAACTGCCTGAGACCGTGAGTGTGCCATTTCTAATCTGACACAGAACAGGAAGGTCAGTGGGCCCTCCCATGATCTTAGGGTAAATCCGGTGATAACGTGAGCGGCGATGGACTACGTCAGCTCTGAGAGGCAGCTCTGGGAAGTCTTTGGATAAGTTAGTGTCAAATGGAAGCTGTCTGATGTCACTTTATGATACCATTTATATTTTATTTAGATTTTACACCTTTTGAGATTACCTGCCACATATTTTGGTAGTCAGTGAAAAGTTTGGTAGATGATTGAGCCAACTCTTCCTGGCCCAGGCCCGCCAGTCTGGCACCTGGATAGGATCAGCTTTCCTGGTTTTATGTGGGGAAGCATACCCCCCCCCCCCCTGTGGTGGGGAATGTGTAGTTTTCTGAGTAAGTGGCCCTCAACAAAGGATTAGAAGCACCCCATGTTATACTGGGGTCTGGCAGTGTATAGATACAAAATTTCTTTTTTCCCCTTTTTCCATTTTAAACGGTGTGTGCTGGCTTAAATAATTGTGGAGATTTCTGTATTATAATCTTTGATTATATATGAGATTTCAGATGCTTAAAGAATTTTGAAAGGTTACTTCATATAATGTTTGATTATAATGTAGTATTCCTGTGAGGATGTCTCTCCACACACAATACAAGGTACTTGAATGGATATAAAAGCATTGCTTAGAAAGTAAATTTAACAAAATATTGATAATTTCACAAGAAGCACAATTTTACATTTCCTTGGGTTTTGGATGCGGAATACAAAACAACAATATGAGGTCATATGTCATTTCTCACCTACGAATGACAAATCTGAGCTTGATTTATTATGGGATAGTGATACATTAATTTTCCTATGAATATTTTGGAAAGTACTCGGAATTTTCAACTGAGAATTTCTCAAGATTTTCCTTGATTCACTTTATTCATTTTTCTGATAAGCTCTTTCACATATACAGCAGAAAAGCTGCACATGCTATCGACACAACATGCATGCTCGCGATGCAAACACAGCACTAAGAACTGCAGTAGACAAAGGCATTCACGTCACTGCCATGCAGCTGAAGACTAACTGTTGCCTTCGTTGTCTTGCCCAGACGCACCTCTTACAGCATCCTTCCCTTTTCCCCAGACGTGGCTACAGAACACACCTAGCTCACCTCTTTTATCTGTTTATAGATTAGAAAAACATTCTTTTCTTCTTCAGTGTTTTTGATGCCCCATCATTTTCTGTTTCTCTCATTAATATGCCCAGTTTTATGTCCTTCGAGAAAATAGCTTGCCATGTTTGTTGATGTTAATATGATGTCACCTCACCTATTAGTAAACTGTTGAGTTGTCATAGTGCATAAGAATTTGGGCTGTAGCTCTCAGGTAAAGAATTTTCCAAGTGTCCTTTCTAAAGGTTTCCTTAACTTTCTTTGTTATACTCTGATGGCTAAGGTGCGTTTATGTGGGAACTTTTATTCCGGCAGGTCTTTATTAATGTGAAAATAAACTTGCCCAAAATATACATACTGTGTTAATGGTATTGTTTAAAAATGAAATTCAAAATACCAGAGATAATGGGAAACAAAAACTATGAATTAAAATGGCTAACACTTAGTACATATAACTTATGTTTTTGTAATTTGTAAATTATAATGTCCCAGTATAACTTTTTCAAAAGTTGTAAAGTTGCCCTTTTAAAAATAGCAAATATAGTCTAGTAATACCTCCCAGACTTAAATATAATGGATAGCTTACTGAAATTATCTGCTTATTTCCTTTTGGGATAGCTGTGAGGAGAAGGTAGAAACACAACAACGGCAGAGACTTGGTGATGGAAGCTATACTCTCTGCTTTGCTTTGCTCATTCATTTCAACCTGATACACGCCTCACCCTGAAAGTCACAGGGAGACTGCCACATTATCACTTTGTCAGAGGCTCTGACGAGTACCGAACAATGAGCGTCCTCTTCTTTGTTTATCACACTTAAATGTCCTGGTTATTAGAACTTTTTCTTTTCTTCTCTGAATAAAAATGTTTTACACTGACTTTTTTCCCCCCCTTCCAGTGTGGAGAAAGAAATAAAGGCAACCCTATTTCCTATTACAAATTATCATAAATATTGGAGATGCAGATTTTTCTTAGATCATTAGCATATCATGCTGCGACCCACACCAGAATGTACCATTAACAAAGCAGCCTTCATGTAATTAATGTAAATAATATGGAACTACAGCTTGAGTTACCCAGTCAGCCTTGGCAAAAAGCATTTGTCATAACGCATCATCTAAGGAGCTCGGCCTCAATTCAAATTAAACTTCATGGGTTTGCCCCTTTATTTTTTCCTCTCACGCTATAAATTTCTGAGAAACATTTATGGCTATAAATTTCTTTGCAACACCTACATAGGAGAAGAAAGCAATCTAGTAACTAAAATTAAAATTTTATTATTTACAGTGCTTCTGCTAGCGAGGACAATTAGTATCTTCATAAAGCCAGCAATGCAGATCCTGGCGACGCAGCTGAGGGCTCCTCTCCCCATCCTCACAAGGGTTCGCTGTGCTCTGTAGCTGCCAGGAAATCTAAAGTATGGTTTCTGTCTGCCATTTGCTACTATTGCCCTCTGACTCCAAAACACAGAGGAGCGTTGTAAATTTTTCATGAAGAGGTTTCAGTCTGTAAAACAGCAAACAGGAATAATGTTTTAAATGCAATCATTGTCAAGTTTGAACAATGTAATTTATCAAGAGAACAGTTTGTACTATATAATAAGTTTCATATATTAATACAATTTTTCATCCGATGTCAGCCTTCTGATTTATGAATAGCCCATGATCTAAGGTGATCATTGAATTATAATTCACGTAATAAGAAGCCAGGAACAAGACCCTGGAACTGCTACCTTGGATTAGCTTACATGCCACCAAGCCAATTTACTAAACAACCGTGGGCTAAATGATACAGTTTTTCTAATTCAAAGAAGGCACTCGTTAATTAGATAAAGGCTAAAGCTCTCATTATTTTTAAATGATTTAAGAATGGGTAAAGATCTTACAGCTTATGCTGCAGCTTTAATAGTTCTCTGCTTACTGCCTTGTAATAAGCGCGTTAAAGACAGATGGGCAAGGCTGATTTAAACCAATTACAGTATTTCGTGAGTACCAGCAGTGGTGGCTGTTCACAAGTTTATCAGATGATAATATTCCACATTTCAGATGACTAAAGTACCGTTGATTTGTGAATTTGATTTGTAAATAATTTCTTTCTTTGTGCTAATCTCGGGAATAATCATACCACTGGACTATATTTAGTATTCCTTGAAGTATCTTTTTTTTTTTTCTTTGTCAGTTGTGGGGCTTGAACCCAGGGCCTAAGCACTGTCTCTGAGCTCTTTTGCTCAAGTCTGGTGCTCTACCACTTGAGCCACAGCTCCATTACTTTTTGTAAATATTTAATTCAAGTATAAAAAAAGTTTTACTTCTATACCCTGAATTTATTAAGCACCTACTAAGTGCGAGGTACCTGCTCAGGTTCTGAAGAAATCTGTAGCTCACCAGGTACCTTCATTTTGGTTGTTTTGATTCTTGTGTTGGCAGTGGATAATGTAAGATTAATATGTTGAACACTTAGGAACATTTCACTTAAGTACTTCTAAACAAGTGAGTTAGCCCTAGTAATGTCAAGGTTAGCGGTTACATAAAAATCCCAAGTTCCTAAAGTGGGTTATGTACTCTGAAACGTTAATGAACTACTGAGTAGTTGCATCCTTTTGTCCATTTGCTTTGTTGCTTGATTATATTTACTCATGTTCTGCTGGTGGCAAATGCATTTTATTCTGTCTGCTTGTGGACTCCGTTGTTCCCTTGGTGTTGTTTTGAGATGGGGTAGGAGCCCCGTCTCTTCTCCCTAAATTTCTATTTTGCAAAGGACAGAAATAATGAAATAAGTCAAAATTTTGAACATCTACGTGTCTGTTAATGTTTTTCTTGAGTTGTAAGAATCGTTTCCATTGTTAATTCTCAATATTAAGTTTAGCATGGGTCCAAAAATATCATTAGCTTCGTTTTTGTTTTTGTCCGTGTTTTATTTCTGCAGTGGTCATCTTCAGATCTTGATGATTTCCTTGGTGCACAGCATCTTTTTTCTATAAGCAGCAATATTTCCCTATCACTTATCCTCAGAAATGGCAGTGGTCGACATCTGAGTGCAGTTTAAATTGGGAATTTCTCCCAGAAGCTCGTTTCACTTACGGTAGCATGGGAGAGAATGGCCAGCATGTGGGATGGGCTGTGTCTTTCTTTTGCACCGGACTGGTGACTGTTTTTGTCCAGTCTCTTGGTTGGTTTACAGAGTCCAGTGCACACAACTCTTCTTCTTTAATCATCTCCCAGTTTTCTTTATTGATTCCAATTTTTTAATTAGTTTGTTCAAGTTGTTGGGCATTACCTTACAGTAAAGGCAAGATAGTTAAGTGTTTACCTGTGTGAGAAATCAGAACATGAAATCCCAGATATATAAAAGATTGGAAATTGTGGTACATTTCTGTTGTGTTGCCTTTATTTGCTTTTTTTCTTCCTAAAAAGATTCCTTATGTGAACAAGATATGTTATTAATGGGGCCTGAGTAGAACAAGTTATTTGTTATAATAACTTTTGGCCTGATAATAAGTACTCAAGCTGTGGAGTGGAGTTTTTATTGTACTCCACAGTGTACAGTTATGAAGTGTGGTACATAATAAAATAAAAGCAATAATGTTGATATTTCTGAGGGATCCATCAGAGCTGACCTGAAGCAACATATTTCATCTGGTTTGTCCGGGTATGAATGTTTGAAAGTTATAGCTGAAATTACTAGAACAATATTGCTTCTAGGACTTCTGATTATTTACCATTGTACATAACCTCACCCTTTGTAATTCTCAAAAGTCTTCCTACGATCATTCATTAGTGGGGTGTCTAGAAATAAATGGAAATGTTGAGATGCATTATAATATTAGAGAATAAGACATTTCAAGCTAAATGTTGGCATTAATGTGAAACCATGTAAAGTACGGATAGTGGCACTGGAGAGAGTAGAGGCAGGCTTCATATATGTGTACTATTTAAGTTTATGTTTAGTTTTTCATGAGAAAAACAGGCTTTATCAGTGCAGTGCTTACATACATGTGTAGTTTTGTGAGAGCGGTGTCATATGTGTAATGTTTAGCTGTAGGCTTCATAAAATTATTAGTTTGAGATGGATTTTTATAAAAAGGAAGAAAATGATTGGAAAAAGCCTTCTTTTTCTTTTACTAGAAAAGTATGAGATAGATTTGACAACATTGTCCTGACAATGTGGTTAACAGTAGAATAGAGTGTCATTTGAATTCACAAAAAGAAAAATGATTTATTTTAAATACAATGTATGTGTTACATTGTGTCTCTTCCTTATCAGGTTTTATGTACCTCGGGGATGTGCTCTATGTCCAATTTACCTTTATTTCCAACACACAAAAGGCCTTGCGTTGAGTAGATGTTTAAGAGGCACTTGTTCAATTGTCACATTAACTGATTTTTTTCCTTACAACTACCTCCAAATAGGGTAATAGCAAGAAAAACAAGAAACAAGTGTTTTCCTCACATTGAACTTTTTCGCCTTCTCTCACGACTGCCTGTTTGTTTTTTTTTATTAAAAGGAATTTCACCTGTCTTGAATGCTTTCATTAGTATGTAAACCACATGCATATCTTATTGAGAAGTACATAAAGACGCAATTTTTTTTTTTTTTTTGCCAGTCCTGGGGCTTGGACTCAGGGCCCGAGCACTGTCCCTGGCTTCTTCTTGCTCAAGGCTAGCGCTCTGCCACTTGAGCCACAACGCCACTTCTGGCCATTTTCTGTATATGTGGTGCTGGGGAATTGAACCCAGGGCCTCATGTATACGAGGCAAGCACTCTTGCCACGAGGCCATATCCCCAGCCCCAAAGACTCAAATTTTACCCAAGATCATTTGTGACTTAGTTTCTGCTAAACCAAGAGTCTCAATATTATGAATATTAGTTTTTATTGTTTGGGCTTAGCCACAAGTCAGTTTACTTATTTTTAGCAAGCTTATAATGTGTAACACACATGTAATTTAACCGTAACTAGTTTTGTACTGATATACTATCACGACCAAAATAAGCTTTAAGTCATATTTTCAGACTCATCAACATGCAACAGTGTATTCGTACTATACATTTTGTTTAGGATATCTTTAAAGGAGTGTGAAAAATGTTAAGTAGTGGCAAATAACTTGTTAATCAAGTTTACCTCAGTGCCTGACTTAATGTGACTAGTGTAAATCACCGGTAATTTCTTTGATCACATATTACAAAACTTAATTAAAACATGGCAGCTGTAAAAAGTAAAAATGGCAAAAAAAATCAATGCTTTATGTAAGTATTCTTTCAAATTTTAAATAAAACAATTAGCTTAATTGACACCTTTATATTTCTGAATTATTTTGGTGCCATTATTACAAATATAGACATACATCGAACGAAGTGTGCTAAATGATAATACCCTTCAATGTGTACCTGAAGAACAATTGTCTGTCCCTATCCATTGTGTGCACTATTTCGTATATGGTCTGGAATTCTGGAAGTGTGAAACTTGATTGGACCTCCAGTAAGTCCTCTGATGTTAATCAGCCTCGTGTGCAAGACAGAAAAGCTGATAGTGTGAAATTGCACTTTAAACTAAGACAGACTGTCAGTCTTTAGGAACGGTGTGGAATGGCCTCTTTATATCATCAGATGCTAGACCTGGGAGGAAGCTGTCAGGCACATTCTTGTTGTGTACGCAGTAGGCAAACTGTGCTTTATCTGACAGACAGTGTGTAAATCTGTCCATGCAAAAATCCAAATGTTTAGTTTGCTTCTAGTCACTGTAATAATCTGCTTATTTTCATCTGCTACAGCAGTGACATCACTTAGCAGAATGTGCTGCAGACAGAAGGCCCAGATAAGGTGCTGTTCCTGCCACTCATTCACTCCTTGATTGGCAAGGAGGTAAATAGGAATTCACTCAAGTTTTGCTTCTAACTGAAGAATGGACAACGTGTTCCATACAGGAATAACTTTATTTAATGTGGAGAAGTGGATAGATTATATCAGATCTAACGGTAACTTTTCAGACTAAGTAGCCTATTGTATCAGTAACTGTTTTACAGACTTCATTTGTTTAGATACTGCTATTTGATATAGATCAATTGATGAACATAAAGGTAATTTTACTTTAAAAATTTTATGTTACTATATGCCATGCCTTTTTAAAACATATAAATGCTTTTAATTTCATGATTTGCTTACTATAAATAGTAGTATTTTTATGAATAATGTACATATTTAACTGCGTCCTCTAAATTAAATCCTATTCTTGGGTAAATTAGAAGATTGCCTTTTCCTAGGCTTGAACTGAAGGCCTCAATGCTCTTAGTTCAGCCTTCTGGCTCAAGGCTGGTACTCTACCACTTGCAGCACCTCTTTAACTCAGCTATATGCTGGTTACTTGAAGATGAAGTCCCAGCCTTTTTGTGGTGTGGCTGATTTAAAACTATAGTCCTCTAAGTCTTACCTTCTTGAGTATTTTGGATTGTAGCAATGTGGTACTGGCTCACAGCCATAAATTAAAGTTATAAACATGAATTTCTGTCTTTCAAGTTATAGAAAGTTAAATATGAATTCTGTATTATCTTATGTATGTTCAGTGAAACTAGAAACCTTCCATGATTTAAAGATGTTCATGTATACATAGATCCATCCATATATCATGTGGTTTCATGTTTCTGTTTCTATACATGCATACAATGAATTTTATTGAATACTGTTTTCCTTGATTTTTACCATGTAAGCAGTCAATATTTATTTTTCTTTAAAACCCCTGTGAGATTAGTTTATCATTTTTAATAAAATAATTATTTTTTAAACTGATGAATAATTTGAATTGGTAATTTTAAGGAAGGAATAAACCCTAGACTCAGCCACCTTATGAACAGTAATGTATCCTGAGCTCTCCAGTGGCAGCATTTCTAGCCACATATTCCCAAGACCTTGGTTGCCCTAGGAATTTCAACATATATGTGAAAAAACTAAAATTACATAGGTGTATACCTATATATCAATCACCCATATTTGAAACACTAATATTGATCTTGTGGAATAAATATGAAATAGAATTTCATCTGTTTTCCCTGTGAAGGTTTTTTGGGAGGGGGGTTACTGGGGCGTGAACTCAAGGCCTGGACACTGTCCTTGAGCTCTGTTTTTGCTAAAGGCTAGCACTCTACCACTTCAGCCACAGCTCCACTTCTGGCTTTTTCCTGTGTAAGTGGTACCTAGGAATCGAACCCAGGGCTTCGTGCATGCTAGGCAAGCACTCTGCCCTTAGATCAAACTCCTGGCTCCCCACTGTGAAGTTTTTAAGCATCTTTATTATGTTTGTCTAAGCACCGAAGTTCAGTGTGTAAACTTATTTGTAAAGCACATTTGTTTATTTTCTTCTAGTCTAAGAGAAACAGAGGTTTATTAGGATACTTCTGCAAGAGGAACAAAGCCTGCCAAAGGTGCACAGATGAGATTGGGAGTGGAATTTTATGTCTTTGGTTATGCTAGTTTTTTTAAATATATATTTTATTTAAGTAGTTGTACAAAGGAGTTACCATTCAACAAATCAGTTTGTAATTCATTGTGATCAGTGTCACCCTTTTCATCATTCTCCATTTCTCTCAACCCCTCCCCTTCATTTTCTTAGTTTCAGAGGATATGCATTTACTGTTATGACTACATTTCTCCTCCCCACTTTCTCCTTTCATTTATCTTTCCTTCTGCCCTTGAACTCCCCTCCCATGCCTTTCATGGACCAATTTTCTGGTATTCTGGTTATGCTACTTTTAACTATTTGCTCTTAGGTGGAACCTATTCATTGGCTTACCTCTTGCTCTCCAGGGCACAATCTGAACCCTTTATTTTCACATCTGTGTCCCCTCTGACCTATTTCCCAGCCTAGACTCACTTCCTTGTCTCGCATGGGTAGACCTTGGTATTTTTGTCACCGTGAGTGGGGACTCCTCCACATCCCCCCAGAAAGAACAAGACTTGTTGTGGTTTTAGTTGCAAAGGTGACATTTTCTTGTAATGGATGGCACTTTCAGTGATTTATTGAATATATGATGTTAGCTTTATATGGTTGAATTTTAGTTGGTTTTTGTTACTTTCAAAGATAAGTTTCCCTGGTTTTCAAGTTAAATTATTTAGAAATAGACACTGTGCAATTTCTAAATGAGTTATTCCATTTGTTCTTTAGTTTTTCTCTTGTGATCGCTCTTGTTCTCGATATTGTTCTTATGTCAGATCTATGTTAACAACAAGTGCAAGTTAACTTTCAGTTGGAGGACTTGTTTACCTGGTGATAATTAAGTGTGCTAATATTTTCACTTGTGTTACTCCCTAGAGGAGAATTTTGTAATTATGTTTTACCTGGTCTATTATTTGGAACACTGTTTCTACCTTTCCAGCTTCTGGGTGACTATACATATTCCTAATTGTTTTTGAAGGATGATAAATAGCAGCAACTATTAAAAACTTATTTTTATTCAAAATATTAGAACTATCTAGGTATACAGTATGAGTCTCTAGATACCCTATGACCTGGTTTGTAGAAATGAGCACAAGCATCTCCGGCCTCTCACTACTTTTCTTGTCAGCAAGTTTTTATGAATGAGTAGTCTGAAGTTCAGTGGAAGATTTCATCCTTTCTTTCTGATTAGATGTCTCCGTTTATTCATGTAGGTGCTTCTCCTTTTACTCCTCTAGGTGGTCTCTTCTCCTCCCGCCCCTACCCCTGTCTCTTTCTTCTGCTCCTGCTTCTCCTCCTCTATCATCTCCATCTGCGTGCTGTCCCTGAGCTTCTTTGTGCTCATGGCAGGTAGTGATCTACCCTTTGGGCCACAGTGCCATTTCTGGCTTTTTCTGAGTACTTTATTGGAGATAAGAGTCTTACAGACTTTCCTGTCTGGGCTGGCTTTGTACTGCAATCCTCCGATCTCAACCCTCTGAGAAGCTAGGATTACAGGTGCGAGCCTGTAATGGTGCCTGGCCATCTAGGTGCTTCCTTGGATTTTTTTATGTTAAAAAGAAAATAAAACTGCACAATTCTTTGTATAGTTACTATCTTTTTTAATATCGAAAATTTCTCGGACTGAAGGGAGCTGAAGTCTAGGATGTATTTTGTCTAAGATAACAACTTTCTGGTTGTAGTTTTCCATCATGTTGTGTTCATTTTAGTTGGCAACTTTCTGTTCAACAACTGATCACCTAGTGTGTGTTACCAGGTTTGGATTGTGAGCTCCCCCTTATTGTAGGCCTGGGGGAAATTAAAATGGTAGGATTTTCTTTCTGGATTTTGTTTGAAGACAATTTCTTCCAACCTAGTTGCCAATGTAGAGGACGGGAGGGAGAGCGGTCCAGGCCCCGGTCACACAGCGACGCGGGCATCCAAGCTGCAGTCCGCGTGCATCTGCGACCCGGCTCCGTGCCAGCCAGTTGCTCTTCGCTTCAACACGTGACATTGACAAGTATCAAAGACCCACACAGATGTCTTTCGGTTGTTCTGATTCTTTTATTGATTTATACATATATGAGAGTGGAAAAGAATTCACAAGTCAGTGTGAATTCACAAGTCAGGGCGCATCATGTCACCTTTAGAGAGGCAAATAAACTCACAATAAATTGAGGATACTTACCTAACATAGACGATTAAAATGAAATGCAAAACAAAAAATCAAACAGTCAACCCGGTCTCCAGGTCTAGTGATAATCCTCAAGTTATTGAGCACACAGAGGCACACCCTCTGCAGTTGTAACCATGTGCTTTCTCCTTGCAAGCAGTGGATTCTTTCGGCGTAGCAAACAGTGTCTATCCTTCACTGTCAGCTCGATGGCAGGAGCACAGGACACACGGGGACCTTGCCTTCTGCGAGCACTTGACTCCTCTGGGCGGCATCCTTTCCTAATGTACCCTGCGAGGTTTACACTGCCTGGGATGTTACCCAGCAGCTCGCCAGGTAGCTGACACACTCCATCGAGATTTAACCCTGGGTAACCTTTCCTGCCATTCCTGCTCTGGACCAAAGAGCTTTTTGATCCTTTAGGTAATGATACATTTTTGGATTTTAGCTCATTTTAGTCTGAAAAATGTTCAGTAAGCAGATTGTAGTAGATGGTTTATCATATCTATTTATCATCAAGTTCAAATTAGCAAGCCTTTTAACTTTGTTTTATTTCCCAGCTTCGAACAGTCTTTTTGTCATTGACCTCGTCTTGGTAGCTTCATTTCACCTGTATGCTAGCTTCTCTAGGATTCTACTTAACCCAGGTGTAAATACATTACATCATCTGTACTCATCCTGTTGCATGAGTACTGGTGCCCAGCCACAGTCACTTTTAATAACCTAAGAAGTTGTGTTTTTTTTAATGTTAGTCAAATTTTTGTATTTCCCTTGAATTTATGATATAGAAAGGATCAAATCAAATCTCTACTACATGATTTTCCTGTATATGAGAATATTATGATTTAAAGCAAGCTGTGATCCATGTCAGGTTTTATAGAGTCTACATGGAATTATTCCACTAAACTAAATCCTGTCTTGCTGATGCTCCAGTGCACACATAACCCCAGGGTATTTACTCCACAAGTGGACTGTAACTGCTGTGTGTTTGACTCAGGTCTCAGAAAGGGTCAATTTTGTACTGAACTCTGAGATTACTGGGCAATACATCTCCAACCTTCTAGCTAACTTACCTTGAGCTCAAATGGTTCCTTAGATCATCCTGACAAGCTCGAAGGCCAAGATGATGACAAAGTCCAAAGCAATGAAATTCCTAAGTTTGGAAGAGCTGCCTTCGAGTACCAGCAAATCACACAGTCAGTATCAGAGAGGACAGGCTCTTCTAAGCCCTGTCCAGTGTATGAACTTGCAGGAATTCTGTACATACCATAGATAGGAGAAAGAATTGGCAAATATAATTAATATTCATGGTTACTGTGACACATAGGTCTATGGAACATATTCCAGTATAACAATACATTCTTAGAGAAAGTATACACACATACACACACATATAATATGCATTTACATTTCTTCGGATAGAAATGTTGCTTCCTTGAAATTTATTCTGTATTTGAATCCTGTATGATGTCATGTTTTGGATAACTGGTGATGGTTACCTTCGCTTAACAGATATCTGAAGGTCTTAGAGTTAAAAACACTGAGGTCAGTTAAATTTTCAAACTGGGATATTATAGTAGTAAATCTATATCTCAAGTTATGGATCTAATCCAAACAACACTCATATCTGGTATGTTGTTTATGGCTTACTGATTTTATTTTTTAAAAAAGAAACCTTACTTAATTAGTAGTGAAGGATTTATTTAGTAGCTCTTTATTGGAGATTTGGAACTGGCAGGGATTGCCAGCAAGAAACTATAGCTTTCTTAACTCTCATATCTTAAGCAGTTGAAAGATAGACAACTCTATTACTCACTACTTAGGAGGGATGTAGAATAGACTGATGTAGAAGGAAGAGATATCCTATACCAAGGTGTAGAATACTGACTTGAACTCAGTTGAGGAATAAAAACGACATGGCTCTTCTGAGCCCCAAGAGGCCGCTCTGGACACTCTGGCCTTTGCTGTTCTTGGAGCACTGCTGGCATCCCGTGGCAGGTGATAGCTGCAATCTGCGGCACACAGGAACCTTTTTAATAATGTTCATTTGTACTAGAAATTTTTCTTTTTTGTTTTGTTTGCCAATCCTGGGGCTTGGACTCAGGGCCTGAGCACTGCTCCTGGCTTCTTTTAGCTCAAGGCTACCACTCTACCACTTGAGCCACAGCGCCACTTCCGGCCTTTTCTGTACATGTGGTGCTGAGGAATTGAACCCAGGGCTTCATGCATGCTAGGCAAGCACTCTACCACTAGGCCACATTCCCAGCTCCTGTACTAGAAATTTTATACGGTAATTTAAAATGCTTTCTTGATATACTATGAATAATCCTTATGCAGACTTCCACAAATCCTGCAAAAATTGTGGGTTTCTGATGAGTTGGAATAGGATAAACTGAATTGGGAGAGGTTTTGTTCATAGGTTTCATGAGTATGCCATATCCGTTTAGTGTATTAAAATTTAAAAGAAAATAATGTTCTCAGACTTGAGTATTGTAGTTGATTTCTTTTAATTCATGTTTTTCCCCTTTCTGTATGTTTAGTCTGATTAGTAAAGTCCATCTTAGCTATATATACTTTTTTTCTTAATTACATTTTTATTATTATCCATAAGTTGTATAAGTTTAATTCATTTTGATGTTTCCACTTCTATGTACAGTCTTCTTTGGTGAGAGTTAACCCCTTTTTCCTCTTCCATCCTCATTTATTTTCTTCTAGAAACAATCTGAATAAGCTTTAATGTTCCATTTTTACACATATACCTGAAAGTACCTGGCCATATTCACCTTCCTTCCTTCTCTCTGTTTGCCTTTCCTTCTCCAGCTGCTGCTTATCATGGTCAGAGCCTCTTTTATAGGCCTCATTCTGTGTGTGTGGGCAGTAATTGTTGAAGAGGATTTCCCCCTGCTGTTTGACACATACATATACTGTGCTCTAGTTAGATTGACCCCGGCTTTCTGTCATTTTTCCCATTCCCACCCCTAAAATTCAATGGCTTTCAATGACTTGTTTTGCTGTCTTGGTTCATAGTTGCACTGTATTTAGGTGTTGTTCACCCTCTAACATTCTCTTTGTGTCCCTGTCTAATGCCCTCAAATAGCCTTACAAATAATATCCATATTCTCTCTCTCTCTCCCTCTGTGTGTGTGCGCGCGTGCGTGCGTGCGTGCGTGCGTGTGTGTGTGTGTGTGTGTGTATGGTCCTTGTGGGCTTAGGTATATGTTTATCTTTAGATTTAGGATTTAAGCTTTAGATTTAGAGAAAACACACAACCTTTGCCTTTCTGAATCTGGCTTACTGTCCTTATCATAATCTCCTGTTCTGCCCATTTCTTTACAATCATTATTTCATTCTGATGTTGTAACTAGTTGTGTTAAAATAGTATCCTGACACATAGGACAACCGTTGATGTTTACATGCCCAGCCCTTTGAAAAGAACACTCTTACAGCGTGTAAGAACACTCTTACAGGAGGTATAGGGATGGATGCACAGAATTCTTTGCTAAAGCTAACATGCCATCTTGGGGTCTAATGTAAAAGTGATTTCAGCATGAATCTCAGCTGAGAGCACATTGTAGTATGGGTTATATGCCTGTGTACTCTGATTGTGAGATTCCTGTCAAGGATTCACACCACATTTAATTCATATATATATACATGAGAATTTGCTAAATAAGCCATGTTTAGTGTGTGTATGACTTTGTGCATTTAGTATGTGTAACTTTGGTATAGAGTGTGTGTGTGTGTGTGTGTGTGTGTGTGTGTGTGTGTGTGTGTGTACGCTTGGAATATAAGTATAACAAATAGTTTAGAAACCTTCATGGATGAGACTTCTAGGTCTGAAAGAACAGGACCAACTTCCATAATGAGATATCTAGGCCTGTCAAATCATTTATGAAATTGTGAACAGCAAAGCAGTCACTGAAGAGTGGCATCTGTCCTGAGTCATGGAGGCCTTTTGAGCTGGTTTTAAAGGAGCACAGTTTTCTTTTTTCTGTAGAGTACCCTCTCCCTGGAGTCGGTGTGGACCCCCCAGCTTGTGACTGCCCTTGTTTTCACTGTGGAAGTTGGTTTTTGCCTTTCTGACTTAGAAGCCTTGCCGTATCCTTGAAGGTTTTTCCAACTGTTTTTCTCTATATCCACTCATTCTTCTGAACTCCACTTTTTGTGTCAGTCTTGGGGCTTGAATTCACTTTCTCCGCTCAAGGCTAGTATTCTACCACTTGAGCCACAGCCCCCCTTGAGCCACAGCTCCACTTTGGACCTTTTTCTGGTCAGTTGAAGATAATGTCTTATGTACTTTCCTGTTTGTGCTGGCTTCGAACTTTGTTCCTCGATCTCAGTTTCCTGAGCAGCTGGGATCACAGCCAGGAGGTACTGACACCTCCCTAGCCTTGGGAACATCATTTATGGCTTTCTTGTAGTGCACCGTACATTGTGGAGTTCTGTATTCTAATGATTTCACTGCCTTATGCATTATTAACGCATGGACTCCTTTGAAGAGATATGTATGTCTTTCGTGTATGTATAGATTTGTACATGGCATGGATAATTGTGAGATTCACAGAAAATCTTTTTTTTTGTTTTGTTTTTTTTTTTTGGCCAGTCCTGGGCCTTGGACTCCGGGCCTGAGCACTGTCCCTGGCTTCTTCGCGCTCAAGGCTAGCACTCTGCCACTTGAGCCACAGCGCCGCTTCTGGCCATTTTCTGTATATGTGGTGCTGGGGAATCGAACCTAGGGCCTCGTGTATCCGAGACAGGCACTCTTGCCACTAGGCTATATCCCCAGCCCTCACAGAAAATCTTAATGTACACTTTTTAATTGGTGGATGGTTATAAAACTAGCAGAGGTATCATGATTTGAAGATTGTTAGCAGTGTGTTTTTAATGTTCAAAGTTTGAAAGTCAGGGTGTTTGGAAGAGAGGTATAAAATACATATTGGAATGCATTTTAAGTCATTTTTAAGCTTTAATTACGTGTGTCAGTGAAAACAATGGCTGAAAAATTTCTTTGTACATACTTTAAGCATTAATCTTAGTCCCATGTTTGTTGCTACCGTTTTGACCTTCCTCCCGCAAATCCATTGTTTTCACACCTAACCTGCAGTCGTAAAATTTCATTTCGTCCAGGCTAGAGACCGTGGCAGTAAAGCGTTTGCCTTGTTCTCCAGCCTTCACGACTCGGGTTAGCTAAAACTGTTTCTGCTTCCCCACCTTCCGGCCTGGGTGCCTGTCTGAAGGGGTGGCGTGACTGGAACGTATGGCGTGTGTAGTATCATTCTTTTTACCTGCTTTACCTGCATTTTTATTTTTATTTTTTTTATTTTTGGCCAGTCCTGGGCCTTGGACTCAGGGCCTGAGCACTGTCCCTGGCTTCTTCCCGCTCAAGGCTAGCACTCTGCCACTTGAGCCACAGCGCCACTTCTGGCCGTTTTCTGTATATGTGGTGCTGGGGAATCGAACCTAGGGCCTCTTGTATCCGAGGCAGGCACTCTTGCCACTAGGCTATATCCCCAGCCCCTTTACCTGCATTTTTAAACTTGTGTAAACAAACAGGAATTATTGTTGGGCTAAACTAACTTCTGAGACCATGAGAAAGGGGCGCATTGGACTTCTATCTGTTTGCATAATAGAATTTGAATTTCTGTGTGGATCAGATTATTTTTCTTGACAGGGAAGTACCTGTCATATACCACCTGCTGTCATCAGGGATTGGCAAACTGCAGGTGATAAGAAGTTTAAAAACGATGATAGATTTTGGCATGGGTGAGGCTGAGTTTCCTGCTGTTGGTTTAAGCAGAGATTATGGTATTTTTGGCAAGAAAAAAATTCATAGATGAGAATTGGAAGGAAACTCAATTCCTTTTTGTCATAGTAGTTGTGATCCTGAAGGTTTCTCTGTGATTAAACTTACTTTCTGTTTCTCTAAATAGAGTTTTATTGAAACACAGGTATATTCATTTGTTAAAACATCTTCTCTTTGTGTTATATCAGCTATTCAAAGGTCTCCTAGCCCCAAACCATCTGATCCTTCACATAGGTTTGGGGTTCCCAGACTTCGGATGTAAGATGCTGTCATGTCTGCTGAGTATTGGAGAAAGAGCTTGTGCGATAGTGGGGAAACTCCAGCAAAATTTAAATGAATTTTTTTAATTTTAAGTTTTAATTATTATTATTTTTTTTTTGCCAGTCCTGGGCCTTGAACTCTGGACCTGGGTTCTGTCCCTAATCTCCTTTTGCTGAAGGCTAGCACTCCACCACTTGAACTACAGCGCCTCTCCCACCTTTCTCTGTGATTAGTTGGAGATTAAAGTCTCATGGACTTTCTTGCCTGGACTGACTTTGAACCACAATCCTCAGATCTTAGATCTCACCCTCCTGAGCAGAGCTTATGGTATTTCTGGCTGAGAAATAATTCATAGATATGAGAATTTGAGAGAGGAATTCAATTCATTTTGGTGAAAGTAGTTGTGGTCCTGAAGGGTTTTCTATGAAAAAAAATCACTTTCTTAGTTCTTGATAGACTGAGGTAGCCTTCAAATTCCTCACAGAAGTTACGCTAACAAAGAGCTTTTTACCTCTTGAGTTGAATTGAAAGGGCCAGAAAAACATATTTCACAGCTATGCTAAGAGGTTTAAAAATTATAGATTTTGGCATAGGTGAGGTTAAATTTTCAACTAGTTAACAGGGATCTAGTCTGTTAATTAGGCTAATTATCACCTGTTGGGGCAAAAAAAAATGCACTGAGGACTCTGGTCCTAAATAGCTGGCTCCCTTGTGACCTGTGTAAAAGCCCTCAGGGGAAGTTTTCCAGTTCTCATCTGAACTTCACAGTTGAGCCTTCAGAACTGAATTTAATTCTGAAATAGGCAACTCTTGAAAATCATTTTGACTTGAATCTTCATGATGTTTGTTTTAGCGTGGAGCACTTTGCCAGGCTCTGACTTCATACATCAAGGTCTTTGCTCACACATACACATAGGCATTTCCAAAAAGAAGGTCACCTATGTCCGCAAGTGTCTCAGTGAAGTAGCAAGCAAGTTATCTTTTAGGTTATCCTGAGTAATCAAAATAGTAAGAAGGCTTTTTAAAATTTTCTATGTAATATGAAGTTTTATGTTATGTTGAAGCACCACACAGTTTTTGGGGTTCTTTTGTCGGTCGTGGGGCTTGGACTCAGGGCCTGAGTGTTTTCCCTGATCTTTTTTGCTCAAGGCTCTACCAGTTTGAGCCACAGTGCCACTCTTGGTTCTTCTTCTTTTTTTTTTTTTTTCCTTTTTGTCATTGTAAGTCAAAACCTCTATGTTGCATCCTAGTGCTTCGAACTTATTAAGTAATCTCAATAATATTACAAAGGTGATACTATTTGGATTTAAAAAATACCTACTACCTTATTACATCTCTTGTGTTGACACCTTTGTCATTTAGCTTATCCGCTGTTAGCCAGTCTTCAAACTCAAGCACTGTGAAGACCAGATTCTTCTATTTTCCCCTGTGATACAATAGACTCAGAGAGAAGGCAGGAAATGAGAGCTGTTTTCAGAAATTACTAGGGAGTGGGGCTTGGCTTCACCTTACAAGCTAATAATTTAGCCTCTTACTATGTCATTGGTGGTGGCAGAAGGAATGAAATCTTGGCTAGAAAGCAGCCTGAGTGTCATTTCGTTGCTATTGGTTCTCTTTCCCTTTAAGTTGCATGGAAGTGAAACAATGTGATCCAGACAGATAGCATATAAACAGTGAGTTCACATCTCCCCCTCCCCCGCCAGAAACAATGAACTTGTGGATCCGCTGCTGCTTTCATAACAAACATTAAGAAGACCTGATCTTGATCTTTTCCAAAATGAAGGTAGTACCTCATCCCTTCGAAAGTTCCTAGAAACACAACGTGAGACACGAACAAGATAGAGAAAAGACAGGACCTTTCAGTCTTGGCACACATTTTGTACTAGTTTGTTAGGACTGCTTTAAAAAAGAAAGCAACATAGAATAGGGTTCCTAAAAGAGTAGACACTTGCCTTCCCACAGTCTTAGTGGATCAGAGTCTAAAATTGAAGTGTTGGAACTGTCGCTTCCTCCGAAATCTCTTAATCCTTCCTTTCTTTTCCTTACTCCTGGAGGTTTATCAGCAATCATTGGTATTCCAACGCTTGCACTTCACACTCTGCCTCTGTCTTCATGTGACATTGCCCCTGTCCCTCCTGGTTCTTATGTTTTACTTGGCTCTGCAGGCCAGCTTTGAACCATGAACCTCAGATCTTACAGGTGTGAGCCACTGACATGTGGCAATACAGCATTTTAAAATGGGATAGAAATATGATGAATAGGGCTATTGGGGAGTAGCATTAAGATATTTATTGATACCAATCTGTCTTTTAAAAAATGGTATTGTAAAGGGGATGTAGAGAAGAGTTACAGTAATATGTCTCAAGTAACGAATACATTTCTTTTTGACTTGTGTCACCCCTCCCTCATTTTCTCCCAGTTTTTCTCCTCACCCCACCCCCTGGTCCCCAAGTTGTATAGTTCCTTTCCAACATAGTGTCTAGTGAGTATCACTGCGGAATTGGTTCACCCTTTGTCCCACTGTTTCTGTACTGCTCTTACCCTCCACAAATGTGATAAACTTTATATACAAGCCAAAGGTACAGAAACCAAACATATCGACCAAAAGGAATCTTTTACAGTGTTTCCAAATGATTTTATTTGCATGCTGCCAGGCCAAATACATCATAAGCATCTCAAGATTGAGAAGCATATCCATTTAAGTTGAGTTGCTTAAATTGTTGAGTTGCTTTGTTATCCTTTGGGCATTCAGTAGGTGATGACCCACAGGGTTGTTGCGGTGAGCCCTGATGTACTCTTCTGTGGTTGTTCTCAGGTGCTTGCTTATGTGCTGCTTTGTTAGGGAAGTGATTGTCTCTCAGTTCTGTTTGCATCTCTGCAGAATTTCACATGGTAACTGTACTGGGCAGACCACATCATTTTATTCCATTCGTTCCTGTATCACCGTATGATTACTAACTTACCATCATTAAAAGAAGGCTTTATTACTTGGTTACTGCCCATGCTCTGGTAGCATCTGAGTAGCTTACACATTATTGAAACATTCTTTGGGACATTCTGCTGTTTTCCTAGTAACCGTAGAAATTTTGCATTGTTTTCAGTTCTATGTTCTGCTCCCCTCCCCACCCCACAAAGAGCAGCAGTACCTGCCAGTTAAAAAGTGTAGTATCACTTTAGTTTTGTAATAATACTTTTGGATCAGTCAACACTTCCATGTCATAGTTTTGAAAGGTATTGACTGCATAGCCTTTTATTACCTCGACAAATTTAACTTACTCTTTTATTAAAGTTTCATCTGTAGCACACCCTAGTCTTTCTTTTCGGTAAGTTTTTTTTTTTTTAGATGGGAGTTGTACGATTTATTACTTTGACAGGATTTCTTCAAGGACTGAGTAAAGGTTGTGTGAAATACTATTTGATAATTAAAATGCTCTTTTAAAATGATGGACAATTTAAAAACAAAGGAACCACAATATTCAATGTTAAATATTCTAGTATTTATTTCAGCTCTCTTTCTTTTGAAAAAACAACTACATCTATACTTGCCACTGTATCCCATTTGCTTCCCTACACCTCTCACCTTGGAAGTGAGCAGTGTGAAATTATATCATGTATGTTCATGCATATTAGTTAGGGTAATAAATGTGAACCACTGGTATCTGGCCAATTTTGAGATTTTCAAACTCAGGCTGACAATTCTAGTTTATTCATTCTCATGATAGTATGATATTCCATTTTAGCAGGAATATCATACAGTAAGGTTGTGTAAACTTAAATGGGAGACTGAGTTATTTTTGTACATCCATACATATATGCGTTCCTTTTGGTCTGTGCATCTAGACTAAATTTTCTTGGAAAATGGTAGAGTTAGAACATTTTCAACTTTGAAAAGTACCACTAAAACAAATATATTTTGAAATTATTCTGCATTGTTCAGACTAGAAAACAACACAAAAATATGCTAGTGAAACGTATTACCGCTTTTAAAATTAAAGAAGAGCAGATTTGCCAAAGTACTTTTATCTTTATGCATAAGTGAGATGCATATGAATTTTGATTAAGTCTCTAATGGATAGAATGTTATTCATTCTACTTATCTGTTAGGCAGGCAAATGCTCAGTTTCTTTAAGATCATAGTATCTACAAAGACAGTGATAATCATATAATCATAATTTTGTTTTCTACTAATTCTTCAACTTTTTGTATTAGGACTAGTAACTACCAGGTGAGAAGGGGTAGTCCAATGTAGCTATTTTGTATTCTTTTTCCAGATATTAAAGTGTGGAGGAGTGGATCTTAGTCTTAGCTTAGTTACTACAAGTCATATAAGAAGAAACTCTCAGAGGAGGTTCCTTTGTAGTCTCTGCTAAGTGCTTCATCCGGCTCTCTCTTTCTTGGGTCATAGACAAGGACAGAGATAACCTGAATTTGGTCAAGATGCTAAGGAAATAGTACATATTGTGATTATGTGTGCAGTCTCTTGTAAATATATGAAGACCACTTTTAAAATGCCTAGAATTATATTTAGGAGGCATGAGAATCCTTAAGAATGAGCATGTATTAAAAGATTAATTCTGAATTGATTTCTGTGCTACAGTTGCCCTCAGAAAATTTTAGCATGATGGAATCTCAGTCCTAGTAAGTCAGCTGTGAAAGTACTTCTTGTCAGGAATTGTTAAAGATGTTTATGTTTGAACGTTTTTCACTATGAATTTATATAGAACAAATACTACTTGTCTGTTGGTTACCCAGCTTGCTTGGGTGAAGTCTGATATCATTGTATTGCTTTTGCTTGTGACTTTGTTTTCTTTTGAGATGCTTTCTTTTCTTCCTACCTGGTAACAGTCTAGCGAAGCCTTGTTAGGGGTAAGGCAAAGACTTCTCTTTTGATTGTGAGTGACAGCATGGTTTGGCATCTTGTGCCTTTCAAGTCTCGTGATAAAGTACGTACAACGCAGCTAGCCTACCTCACGCAGCCAGGGCCTTGACTCCTAGAGCTGCTCCTCTGCTGACCTCTGTCTGCTCAGCCTCTTGGCTAAGCTCTGCAGTGCCAATCAGATGTTGACAAGCCATTATACAAAGATTTACAGTTTTCAAGGCTAATTGTAAAATTCCGCTTCTCTAAGGGACATGAAACAAACGCAGAAGACATGATTGCTTTGTCCCATGTGCATAGACACAGTACTGCCCTTTTCTGTGCATTCGAAATAGGCAGTTTGTGACATCCTGGTAAAGGCAGTCCGCGGGGTGTGGGAGTTAGGAGTCCCACAACCAAATCTGCCTGTTGTTAGGATACCATCCTGCAGTCAGATCCCCAAGTGTGTACAGCCAGGGAGGGATGAAATTGCACTGCTGTTCTGTTCACCCATTGGTCTAAAATTACCCCTGGATACCAGCTGAGTTTTCGCCTGTAAGGACCCGGGAGCCAGATGCCAGCCCATTCTGGGTGCTCCTGTCACCCCCTCCCCGCTTGTCACCCTCCCCGCACTCTCTGCGACTGGCTTTTCGCCTCCTTCCCCTCATCTCCTGTACAACTTGACTAGCAACACTTTGTGAAATGAGCCTCTTTAAGATACATTGTGAACTTGGCCAGCATCCCCTCCCCTGCTGTAAGTCACGGGCCTCACCTCGTCTCCCTGGGGCTTCTCCCCCCTCTGCCGACGGGGAGTCCGGCCACCCTGTGCTGCCCCACTCAGCTCGGGGGCTTTCTGCAGCGGTGCATCCGCTCCTGGTGCATCCTCTCCCTGCTTTCCCACTGTCACCTGTCCTTCAAGGCCGAAGGTAAATTCTTCCACTCCCTGGGGAAGCCGCTGCGGTGCCTTGTCCCAGCATTGCTCTGCTTTTAAATTTGTGAAGGCATTTAAGTATGTGTGTATATACGTACGTATGGATGCATTTTTGTTTTTCTTTCTTTCTGGCATTGAGTTTATTTTTGTGATCTTGTTTAAATTTTTTTTCCCTTTAGTAGCCTGTAATTTCCTTGAGAGCCACATCTCCTGCGCTTTGCAGACTAGTGCTGGAGTAGGGGGCGCCTCTGCAGGCCTTCCTCTCATCCACCAGAACCCTCCGGGCGCCCTGTTTGGCTTGGATGGCGTGGAGGGGCAGCACTGCCCTTCTCAGCTCCTCTGGAAATGCGCCTGTTGCTTTCCTCCAGGGCCCCCAGGACAGCCACCATCCCTCAGGAAGTGACGCAGCCCTCACTGACTTACAGCATAAAGGCCAATCTTGAAGAAGATTGGGTGCTGGGAACCACTGATGGGCAGATCTTCATCATTAGGAGGCCAGTTTACACTGGCAATATTTACAGTTCTTTTCAAAGTGCCAGCGGGTGGGCTTATTCGTTTTCATACAGAGATTGTCAGTGAGAGGACACTGGAAGTCCACGGGTGGCCCCATTTCCTTTGTTATTTGGCTTTTGTCATTTTATGACAGGCAGTGAGCTTTAGTTTAACATTTTTATTATGTATGAATAATAGAGAACCTGTATTGAGGTTTCTTTAGTGTAATTTTGTTAAATGTACAACAAGGTAGATTTTAAAATGAGGGATTTATTTTGTCATTCATAAACTTGTAATACAGTCTTGAGAAACTATTTGTTAAAGATAGCATCTACTTAACCTCCTTATTTATTTCTTGTAGGGGAAGGTTAGACCTACAATAAATACATGAAGAAATAAGTAGATAGAGGAATTTATCTTGGAAATAAGATCCCTGTCACGGTTTTGAAATGTTAAATGCATGAAGACCTGTCAAAGAGATATACGGATGCATTTTTTACAGTGCATTTGAAGTGTTTAGTTATATATTTTCCATTTTCTGGTACCAGTAAGAAATGATCAAATGACATAGTAATTTCAAAGTAAGTCTACATTAATGGGTGCAAATATAATGAATCCCCATATACATTATAGAGATAAATAAATTACCAATTTACTACTAGTGAAGCACTTAAGATATGTTATAGCATTTCTTAAATATTTACCTTTTTTTCTATTTCATTTAAGACCTAAATTTTTGTACATATTACACAATAAAAGATTTTTATGAAAGACAAATTGCAATTTGATTCTTAGGAATTTGTAAGACTGAAGTTGTTGAAGTATCCTATTTATCCTACATGGGAGATTTAACTATTGGGAGGCTGGGATTCTTTATCTACATATTGATGTCAAGGTGGTGTGTAAACAGGACACTGAAAGGCTTTGTGTACTGTACAAGCACATGTTCCTTCTAATACACCTTACAATATGTGGTTTAAATCTTTGCTAAAGGGCTCTAACTGCTTAATGTATACTTTGGTTTATAGCCGTCACCTGAGCTGCCTCTGTTGGTCTCTCATGGCTTAATGCTTACCAGCTTACTAAAATAGTGTAATTTTAATTATTGGGGTTTAATTTGCTTCTATTTGTTCATTATCTTGAATTAATTATCTGGACACATTACAGAGATTTCAGAAAAACTCAGCTGTGTTAGACATAAGTTTTCGTGGTGATGCCATGCATGCAAGAGAAAGGGCCAGGAGTCTGGAGAGGAAGCCCAGGAGCGTGGTCAGGACTCGTCCCTTTATTTTTTTTTAGGGTATTAATAAATCTGAACTAGGGACCTGAAATAACATTCTTACTGAAGAAGTGGCTTGTTATTTTCATGCTTTAATTAATTATTTACTTATTTGTTTGTTGTTATTGTGTTGTTGCTGTTTAGGAAACATTTGTGATTTCTGAATTTCAGGCTTTTCTTTTCTTTTCTTTTTTTAAAATCTGGGTCAGAATCTCCCTTAATGTTTATCAAAGAAGGCTTTATATATTTTCATGGGGTAGCCCAGGGGAACCCTCTCAAGAAGGAGGCGTTTGGGGGTTCGTTTTCTCTCTGGGAGCGTGGCCCCGCAGGTTGGGGTGCCGTGGGGAGTGGGCTCCTCCTGCAGCCCAGGCCGCCCGCCCGGCAGACAGCAGGGCTTGTCTGAGTGCTTGAGTATGGATAGCATTTCATTTAGCCTTTGCTCTGACAGCCCATGCCCTGGATAAGTGGTGTAGGCCTGTACAGGTGAAATCTATTCTCACTTTTGCCTCAGGGGTGACTGGACTGTAACAGAATTTTTCAAACCCGTTGGGCCCAACCGCAAAGCAGAGAATAAATGGCTGAAGTGCCAGGCCTCGACAGAAAAATCAATGCCTGGTTATACAGACATGACAGACCCAGCCTGCAGTTCCCTCACGGAGGCGGTGTGTACCACACTTCAGGGTGACCACACGCTCTCTCGGGGGCCTTGGATGCTGGTGTGCAAGCTGAATTCATGTTGTTTTCTCTTTCCCTATGCAGGAAATTTACATGCCACTTATGTGACAGAAGTTTCACTGAGAAGTGGGCCCTGAACAACCACATGAAACTCCACACAGGAGAAAAGCCATTTAAGTGCACCTGGCCCACATGCCATTACTCCTTCCTCACCGCCTCTGCCATGAAAGACCATTACAGGACACACACAGGTGGGCAGCGCCCCTCTGAACCCAGGAGGGAGGTGGGCGGGGCTGCGGGGGGCCTGGACACTGACAGTCTGGATACAGGCCAGTGGGAATGGTGGCCTGTTTGCAGAGCTAAGATTGTAGTTAATTAAGCTGAGAGCGATGACACTACATGTAATCTGAGTGCTTGGGAGACAGATTCAGGGAGACGGCAGGTTTGAGCCCAGCATAAGACCTGTAGTGAGACGGTAAAGTTTATAACTCAGTGGTAGAGCATTTGCCCAGCATGCGAAACTTTTGCGCTCAGTCCCCATCACCAGAAACATTACAAAACAAGAAAAACTAAAATATTATGAAAAGTATATGTGAAAATAATAGGACATCATTGCTTTCCACCAATGATGAATGTAGCATAAGAGTGACATTTGTGTGTGTGTGTTTAAACAGAATAGCTTCATAATGGGAGACTCATTCCCATTTTTATGTGTATATTTATACGTGAGCCTTATCAAACATTTCAAAAAGAAGTAGCCTTACTTTGTTATGGAAGTAATGTAAGCATAATATTTTTAAACATGTAGAATCTTAGTTTTATATACTATTAAAAATATAAACAAATAAGTATCTCTCTTCAGGGGAGAATATTTTCAGACCTAAGTGTTTTTTATCACAGACACATAGAAATGAATCTGAATTTGGCTCATATGATTTTTAAGACAATTATCTATTTAGAAAGCCCACACTGACATGAATTTTACTTCAAATCATGAAAACAATGGTGTGGCATTTAAGGTAATTGATAGAACAGTGTTGGGACTGCAGGTGCGTTGGGCGGGATGGAGGCCCCTGCACTGGGGTCTTCTGAACTACACTTCCATTAACCCAGGGCTGCCATCTGCTATGCTTGTGACTTCCTTGTCATTTCCTCACTACTGTGGCCTCAAACCTTCCTGATAAAGATTGCGTTTGAGGACTCTCTCATGGTGCTATAATAACTGCATTGCCAGGAGCTACCTGCTTGCTCTCTTTGTGGTCCTCATTACTCTCTCATATTTCTATAACCACATTACTAAGAGATGCCTCGTTCTTTTTGTGGCCCTGTTTCTTTAACTCTCACAATACATTTAGTCTCAGAGAAAAATAATAAATTTCAATCAGCATTCCAAAGTGGTCTTGTGATTGCCACGAATCTTGCCTTGTTGTTAGAAAATCTAGGTTAAAAGTTCTTCTGAAGCAGTTTGTGGGAAGTCCAGGCCTCCTTAGCTTCCTTGACAAGGGTGTTGACGATTTAAGGTCTCCAGCCTGCCCTGAGAGATCACTTATATCGAGCAGCAGATGAAAAGCCAGTGCAGATGTAATTTATCGTCGGCGTTTCCTTCTAAAGAATAATTGTGGAGACTTGGCTGGATCAATAATATGGATTTTTGTTGTTAGGTCTTGTAGTCTGCACCATAATGAGAGAGAGGGGACAGTGGCTGTTTTCTAATAGAAAATAAAGGATTGGTTTCCATGTCTCTCTACATTTGAATGCAAAATGGCACACTGGAAACTAATTCAAATTGTTGCCAAAAGAACTCTCCCATTAAATCTCTGTTATCATAAAAATATGGCATGCTAAATGATTCTTCTCTACATTGAAGGAAATATTCCACTTCATTTTTTCTTAATTTTTACTTCTCTAAAGACACTTTTTTTGCCCATTTTTAACCTCAAACCCCCTATCATTTCAAGAAAAAAAGAAAAGAAAGAAAAGAAAAAAAATTAAATTTAGGTTGACCACCAAATCAAGCCACCAAAGTAAATTATGACATACACTGGAGACTGACATACTAAATAAAATCTATACATCAAAAAAAATCAAGGTCATTAATGTATGTAGCATCAAGCTCCATGGAAAATGGATCATTCTGTCTTTGCATCCATATATATTAAAAATTAGGAAGGGACTAGAATTTAATATAGCTAGTATATATACATGTGTATAGCATACATAAGTATAGATATATAATTACACAAAGATGGAGAGTATAGCTCTTATGAACATTTTCTTAGTTTTATTACTGTTGCTAATTTGTAAGAAAGGTGTAAGTCACAAAGAAGTTCCTCATGGCAGAAAGGAAGAATGCTTTTCTAGAATCTCAAAGCAACAAGAGTACTCATCCCTCATTAGAATCCCAGACAGGTGGACGTGTCCACACCAACATCCCCCGTTGCCCCACACCCTGGAATGCATGCGTGCCCATCTGTGTGTGCGCAGTGGCAAGCATACACACTCCACACATACACTTCTGTGTGTGTGTCAAAGCATGTTTCTGCCTGCACACACAAAAGAGTTCTCAACACAATGAGGATAAGTTATATAGTAGAGTATGTTAATATTAAGGATCAAACTGTCTTTAGAGAATTTTTAAAGCCTCTTTTAGTATTTTTTAATTGATAATACAGGTAGTTAGAATGATTTACATTTTAAATTGATTAAATAATTAAATGAGTAATTATAATTAAACTTTATTCTTCACAGCCAATCTACTCTATTCTTTATTGAATAAAATTTCAAGGAATAAACTTAACTTTATAATATGAAAGTGCAGATAGTAGAGTATTTTATTTCAGCCTCGTTTTTTGAATAATGAACTTTTAAACATACCATTGGGGAATATGTTTAAACATATTTTTAAGTGTTTCTTTACTAAAAAGTGTTCATTTTAGTTAGCAGATCTGGTAATGCTTTTAAGTAAAGGGAATTACTCTTTTTGGGTTACCAGAGTTATATTGCTATAATATATTTATTATGTAGTCTAACCTTAAAAAGACAGTTATAATTTCCCACCATGTTGTGGGCTGAATTTATGTTGTGATATACTGAAACACAGAAACCAAGCAGGCTGGTAGGGTCAAAACTGGAAAGACTTGTTGCTTTAGATGTCTAAGATAGTGAAGTAGTTAAAGATAGATACCCATGATTTATTTCTGGAGAGGTATTTTATAATTTTCCTGAATCTCTCTAAGGTTAGCATTTTTATTCTGTTTTGCTCTTTTTTGTGAGTCTTATGGGATGAACCGCCTAGCTGGCCAGCACTTATTGCCTAAATATGCTACGGTAGAAAGATATATTGCATTTATAAACTGCCTGGCAAGACGTTAGCTTGTGTAAAATGCTTTAAAAATAAGCATTTTTCTACTTAGCAAATACTTGCATCTGCCAAAGCTGTTTGTAATTGTTGCAGAATTTTTCAGTCAGGAACGCTCATTAAAGATAAATAATAAGAGTTTTTGTAGCATTTATTTAGCAATCTTGGACTTCCTTTTTTTAATACTATGAAAGTTTGAGAGCCATAAACTGCATCGACTTGGGCTTGGTACTGAGTGATGTAAATGTCATCGTTACTTGGAATCCTCAGCATGTTCAAAGAATATAATTTAGTTTATGCTATTCAGTAGGAAGTGATTGAAGAAGACCCCGATAGATCAGATAAAACCAATTCAGTATTCCTAAATTGTGATAAAATTCAATATGTTTTATTTAAGCAGAAGCATATATACTGTATATGAACTATGCCAAGCAATCTTTGCTCAGCTCGGAAAGGCCAGATGTATGGGAATTGTAAAAAATCGGGATATGCATAAAAACTGTTCAAGTGCATAAAGCAGCTCCATCTGGAAGACATCTACCAGAAATGAAGTTGTTCAAAACCATTCCATCGATAATAAAGCTAATTTTTATGGGTCTGACAAGTATGTAATTATGTTCAGTGGTGCTTTTCAGATTTTATCACAGTCAATAAACCGCAGTGGTAATTTCATTCCCATTTGACATATTTACATGGAAACATTTGATTGGAGGAATTAGTAACCCTGAAAGCCTTGATAGATATGTTTTAATGATCTGTGACCTCCACCGTCCCTCATCTGTTTATTGTTGCAACAGGCGAGAAGTCGTTTCTGTGTGACCTCTGCGGCTTTGCCGGTGGGACCAGGCATGCCCTCACCAAGCACCGCCGGCAGCACACAGGTCAGTACTCCATCCAAGTCCCGACTCTTCTCTGCAGAGAGCAGGGCAAGGCCTCTTCACAGTCCCGCCGCCACACTGGGGCTCCTCAATTACTCTTCCGCTTACTGAACGCCTTACGTTATCTAGCTAGAAAGTTCTGTACTCCCTGAGTACACAGATTTCATAAAAAGCTAACTTGTCTACTTTTACTTATTTAAAAATGGAAATGCTTGTGTTTGAGGGCTCAAGTATTCCTAGTAAATTCATGTCAGGTCGGTAACCAAACCACTCTGGCTCTGGAAGGTTGTGTAAATGAGGCGTTCTCTTCTTGTGTGTCTGGGGGACAGCCTTCGCCTCAGGGGATGGACTGGGAGCCCTCAGTGGGTCTCCTCCACCCCGCTGGGAGCCTCCGCCCACTGCCTCCTCAGCTGCCCACACTGTCTCTGGCGCCCTCTCTCCGGTCTTGCTCTCTGCCTGCCTGCCTGCCTTCCTGCCCGCCTGCCCGCCCATCCCTGTCAGTCATTCTGTGGGTCGATTTGGTCCAAACTTAGTGCTAGTTACTTCTGCTTTTAAGAATGATTAGCAACAAAGAAACAGCATGAGATATAATTGTAGACATTGAAACGATGTGCTAATTCCACAGAATAGACATCTGTCTTAGAGAATATAAAAATGTACAGTTATGAGCACTTATCAAATCTTGTTTCATATGTAATCAAATCTGCGATCGAATAGATGTTACATATGATTATTTACGTAATTCTCAACTCTGTGTGCGTAAGATGGTCAGGGAAATTGTCCATTGTAATTGTTAGTAGAACCTTATTTTATTATCAGATCTTTCCTGGATAAGTCATTCAGTAACACAATTCATGCCTAAATTTTATACTTTTCTTTGTGTACTGTGAGAATGGTTGAATTTTCCAGGCACACTCCACATGGTGTGAAATTAAAGTGCATAAATAAAACATGTTACTTGTGGTACAGTGCGATTCTGAATTGCTGTGTTATACAGGTACGGGCAGCTTCTGTACCCAAGATGCCATTTGGGGAGGTAAATGAAAATGAATGGCATCTTACCCCATGATCTTAGGTGTGCTCGGTTCAGATTTCCATGCGGCTTACAAGCCGTTGATTGAGTGGAAATTTTCAGTGTCTAACCATGTTGGAAATATAAACTTCAGACTATTAAGAGTCATTGCAAGCTTGGAGAAGCCCCCGGTGCACCTACGGTTGGAGTCCCCGACTTAGAGGCCCAGTACAGGTGACGGGAGGGCACAGATTTTGCACAAGCCTGGGCAGAGTGTGCAGAAACAGAGTGCTCGTTAGGGCTTTTGCTCATGACGTTCTCACCTTATTGGCATTCAAAGTGTTATGATTTATACGCCATTATCGTGCACCTGGTCCCATCTGGCGTGGCCCCCGGGGACCGCAGCCTCTCCTCTGTGCCCCTCTCCCGTGGCAGCGCCTCTCTTCGCCCGCAGTGGAATCATCACGCTGCGGTCACAGGCGTTCCCCGTGATGGATCGATCAGGAAGCCTGCATCGAGCTGGCACAACTTTATATTTTATGTCAGGTCCAGAGGCTCCTTATTACTTTGCTATTAACTTTATACCATATAGGACAATGTCTCACAGACAGAGGTATTTGTCTTTTTGGCATTTATCTGCCTCTGTGGCACAAATCAAACATGATTCTTTAATACCAAAGTCAGTTCTTAAGACTGTCGGCTTCAACAAAACAGCTCAGTACAACTCGGTCTAGGCACTTAGCTTTTATACTGGATTTGAAATGTTTGAGCAACACACAACTTTTCGCCCCAAGGTTGGACCTGAACAGTACATTTGAAATCTATATTTCTCACATGTCTTCCTCTTTGACATGGTTTACCTTTTTACCACAGAGTGTCCAGGCAAATTACAATCCCGCTGGAAAGGGATAGGTTTCCAAAGTGTTCCAAATGGCGTAAATAATTCCCTACTGCAATACAGACTGTCTAGGGGGCTGACACAAAACATCTTCCATTCTGAGATTTACTTTTATCACCTGTCAGAGACCCTTGATTCAAGGGCACGAGAGCCAATCCTCATGTGCTGTTCAAGAGTCCTGGCCAGCTTAATAACCACCAGCTCACCCTAAGGAATGCAAAGTGTGATTTCCAGGAGATGTGGTCAGCCAGTCTGACAGATGGTTGATGCACAAAAGGACAGAATACTGTGGCAACATGCTATTCTAGTGTCCTGGCTCTGTCTGTCCTTTACTTTCTATCACGGTACCCGAGGTGTGTAGTATTTCTCCATGCCTGTCTGGGACACGGTTTATATTTGAAAAGCAACAGTCTAAAATGGGAAGTATTGTTATGTAAGGGAAAATTGGAAAGAACAGAATTTGTTCCTAGGTATTTTGTTGTTGTTGTTTTTTGTTTAGAGGCACACTCTATTGCCCAGGTTGGTCTTGAACGTGTAGGTTCTGTTGATCTTCCCACCTCGGCTTCCAGAGTAGCTGTGACTACAGGAGTGTACCTCTGCCGCTGGCATTGTTCTCTTTTGAATAGCTTCTGTCCCCGCAACTGCGCATAGGTGATGGTGATGGAGTAGGAACCATCTCAATTCTGCTTATGCCTCTGGCTTTACAGGGACAAAACATCGAGAAGCAGTAATCTATTTATTTAGTAGTCTGTGAAAAAACTTCATCACAGGTTATACATCTCTTTGTAGAGCCCTTTCTAATTTCCAATTATTAGCAAAATGAAATTCTTACTTTCTGTTTTTAAATTTTCACTCAGTCTTCACAGTGTAGAAGTTGGGTTGTTACACTTAACCAGCAAGAAATTCTGTCCATATTCTGCATCTGCATTGTGTTTTCCTGAAGAAATTACTCATGAGTGACGTTAAAAGTATCAAATTAAATATTAGAGCAATAGCACTACTGCCTACTGTATGCAGATTTGAATAAAGTCTAGTTTCCAAAAATTGCCTTGGCATTCTTATCAAGAGCTCAGGTGGATGGTACATTTTCTTTACCGTGGTATTTTACGTAGCATGCTGTTTTTGCTCTAGTGTGTTTTCCCCTTTTGTTTTTGTATATAATTCAAAATTATACACTTTAGTCTGTAGTATGATTAAACTCAATGAAATGGTAATCTATAATTTATACAACATAGTATAAGCTTGATGTGAAAACTTCCAATTATTACATTTATAAGGAATATAAAAGATCTTGTTCTTTCAGTATGTTGTTTTTAAATTTAAATTACTTAAAAAAGGTTTAAGTGAAATAACTTACATTGACCACATTTTAAGAGAGCTTATGTTAAATTTCCAAACCAAGAATATTGAGTTTCAAGATCTTAATCTTTATAATTTATGCCACTGACTTAGGCAGTGGAGTTCATAATGTTATGCCCTCTTTACTTTCTCTGCTGAATCTGTCAAAATGGGTTCTTGGGATTTCCACCCACTTCAAAGCAGAGTAGTCATGAGTTATATACTAACACATTTTACAAACCGGGTAAATGGAATACTGTGAGTTTGCACAATGAAGAAAATATTGTCAATTTATTTATTATCATATTATGTTCAAAGTGGAATGTTTACATTAATAATTTGAACTCTTTATTGTATGGCTATCATAATCTTGACAGTATTTTCTTGCTCTAAAGATGGACAGATGGACCTGTGGACTAGAATGAAATCCCTAAGTAGACTTCTGCATATATTTGTCATTTTTTTTTCAAACTAGGTTTCAAACAAGGTTTATTCAGATAAATATAAGAAAGACACGTGATTCTCTAATTAGAAACCTCACAACGCTGCTGAGACCACTGCCTTGTGCATGGATTAGTAGAATTGAACGGTTAAGATTTCATGTCTTTCTACATTTATCCCTGAAAGCCTTTCTTTTTAAATAAACTTGACAGGTTGATTTAAGAGTTTAGGTAAAAATGTAAAGGTCTGATAGCCAAAAAAGCTTGGCAATATAGAGCATGTACATATTTGTAGGACTTAGGCTATAGGACCTCAAGACTTCCTGCAAAGCTGTAGTCATCACATTCTGGTGTTGTAGTCTACGCAGACAGGTACTTCAGTGGGACAAACCAGATTATGGAAGCAGAAATATGCATACTTGGCCAATTGGCTTTTTTGTGCCTGCATCCTGGTACCGGTGCTTGAACTCAGGGCTTTTGTGTCCTTGCTTGGCTTTATTGCTCATAGCTGGTGCTTTACAACTTGAGCTATACCTCCAATCTTGAAATTTTCTACTTAAGAGGAGGTGGAGCTTTATAGATTTTTCTTCTCAGCTTTGCTAGGAATGCCCATGCTCCAGGTCTCATCCTCCTGAGTAGGTAGGTTTACAAGCCTGAGCCCCCAGCACCCTCTGCAAATTGATTTTTCACTATGGAATCAATACACTTTAGCCTTTGCAACATATAATATTAGAACAATCAGATACTCATATGCAGTTAAAAATAACTTTGACCCATATTTCATGCTGTGTACAAACTTGATTCGGTGATCATAATCTAAATGTCAGATTTGAAGCTATGTAAATTGTAGAAGAAAGCAAATGAGAAAATTTTTATG
The DNA here is from genome assembly GCF_023159225.1 of Perognathus longimembris pacificus. NCBI lineage: Eukaryota > Metazoa > Chordata > Mammalia > Rodentia > Heteromyidae > Perognathus > Perognathus longimembris. The sequence continues at coordinate 56,673,105 of NC_063175.1, forward strand.
ACCTTGGATATGTATCCAAAGATTTCTTGATTATAATATCAACATCACAGAAAGAAAAAGTACTTGAAATATTAGTAAACTGAACACTTTGTAAAGTAATAATTAATGCCTTTCAAGAATTGCCAAAAAAAGTACCCCCTGTGGTCACTGTATATGACTTTGGTACACTGGATATTGTATATATGCTTATCTGAACTAGGGAAGGTGTAACAAGACAAGAAATGTACTCACTACCTTATTATGTAACTGTACCCCCTCTGTACATCACCTTGTCAATAAAACTTAATTAAAGAAAAAAAAGAATTGCCAAAAAGAAAATGAAAACACAAATCACAGACTAGGCAAAACTATGTTCAAATCACAAATCTCATGAAGGATTTGTATCTAGAATGTTACATATATTAAAAAAAATTCAAAACAAAATTCTGAAGAAACAACTAATTAAAACAGGCTTGAAAAGTTTGAGCAGATACTTTACAAAAAATAAAGAGGTATGACCAGTAAGTATATAAAGAAATCCTTAATATTTAGAAATTCAGATTTGAAGCAAATTTTCTTCAAGATGTAGAGCAACTGGAATATTCACAGCTGGTGAGAATACAAAATGGGCAAGCATTTGGCTTATATATGATGATTTATAGCAAAATTATTTATTGTGCTAGCCAAAAATGAAAACAACTCCAATGTCCTCAATGAATAAATGGAAAAGCAAACTTTGATACAGTCTGGTAATAAATACTATTCAGCAAGTAAAGCAAATGAAGTAATTTATGCTCTTACCCATGCACATGAGTCACAAATAACTATGCTGGAGAAAGAGGCTGGGCAGGAAAGAGTAAGTAGTATATGGTTCTACTGTGTAAATTCCTAGGAAATTAACTGAGAGTAACAGAAAGCAGATGTGTGGTGGTAGCTTGGGAAGGAACGGCCAGGTTTGGGCACAGGAATCCTTGATTGGTTATACTTATTCATTATCTGTAGTGCAGTGTTAGTTAAATCAACAACAAAACCTATGCTATACTATAACTATAGAAAGGTTTTATGTTTTAATTATACCTCCTTGAAGCTGTTTAAGTGTTTAATATGGCCTGCTATGTTTAGTCTAGACAGATACATCAAATTACTGGAATAATACGTGTTCTTTTTCTTCTTTACAGAAGAAAAAGACATTGTTGTGTAGTTAAATTACTGTACATTGAACTTTGTGAACAAAGATGGCTCTTAAAATGAGCGTAACATTTTCCTATATGTTTTCTTTATATATGTGTTCATTTATCTATTTCTATAATGTAGAGTTTCCTTTGGTTGAAATATTTTCCTCTAGTCTTCTGCAGTGAGAACATCAGATATTGTTCCTCAGAGTTAATCCTGATTTCATGGTCGTCATGAGTTTTTGTGTGTCATCCGGTCCACCTGAGTTGTCCTCCGCAGTTTAAGTTTCTTGGCTAGAGGGCTTGAAGTGGAAAACAAAGAGTTACTAAGATGAAAGTGATAACTTGATTGGGGTTTGGAAGGTGGGGTTTATCTTAAGAACTGATGTCTGAAAGAAACAACAGTTTTTGAACTGTTATTTTCTCTGTTTTGTATGTGTTTTTTTCCTTTGTTAAAGAATAAGTCAGATAGAACTTTTTCTTGATGGAACCTACTAAATGCTGTCTTAGGTCCTGCTCACTAACTGTGCAAACCGGTGGTGTTTTGCTGTATGCCAGCTGCTCATCTTTTTCTTGGCCCTCAGCTCAGGAGGAGGGTCGGTTGTGTGCACTCCAGTTATCCACGCTTAGGAAGTGCGGTCATACTGGCGATGGGAGCAGATCGGCACCCAGCGCTCTCCTAAGTGCGCATGTTCTGTGTATTCTTTGTCCTCTTAATCCTCACAATTACCCTGCATCTTGTTGGTATGGTCCTTTTGGTCTTTCTCAAGACATCTGACAGGTAACGAGAGAGACACGGCCAGACCAGGAGTGGAAGCGACGCCCCTCTGGCTTCACGCAGCCACTCCACTTGCTTCGATGAGATAAGACGCCATCCCAGAAGATGCGTCCCATTACAGGTCACCACCGCGGTGGGGAGGGCCAGGGACGTAGCCATGAGAGGACGCAGCACCGACTTGTACACAGGACCGGGGTGCTCGGGAGGCAGCTTGCTGTAGAACACGCTGATGCGAAGATATTTGATTCGTTACTTTTATTTTTTTTAAAGAAAATCAGTATATGTTGCACGGCCATAAAACCCCCCAAGAGAAGTGATGAGTAGAATTAGAGAGGATAGAAAAAATAATCCATCCAGTATGTTAAGTTTGTGAGGAAAATTATTAGGCAGAATCTTAGTCTCTGTTAAATGCCTGGGGTAGGAAGGAAAGGACTAAGGTTTTTCTCTCCCTCACCACTGACTTGTGGAAATGCAGTGTGATTCCTGTATAATCTTGTTTTCTTGTAGCTACATTTACCAAACAAACAAACAACCAAAAAAAGAAGGTAACAGATAAATGTGAAATCAGTTGTAACATTATTAATAACCCTTTATTATTTTTATACAAAGTTTTTGAAATTTGTCTGTTTTCTACCTTTGACATATCCTATTTCCTAGGATAAATTTGCATTCAGAGTACATAATCTATATTTAGGTTTGATAAGACTTGCCATTCTAAGTGTACATTCACATCCCTAAGCTGTTGTAGCCATATTTAAACATGTTTCAATAGCTGAGTTGAGTATCTATTTTTAAATTTAAATTTGCACTAATAAAATTTAAATAGCCATATTTTACATTCTTGCCAGCCCAAGGAGGTAGAACTAGAAACTGGGAATTCTTGTGATTTTAAACATATAGGAGATACCTGCACTGCTTTCAATAGGCAAGATCTGGAACCAGCCCAAGTGCCCAGCAAACATAACTGGATAATGCGTGGTACATACATAACATCAGAATATTGTTCCACCATCAACAAAATTATGTCATTTGCAGATCAGTGGTTGTTACTGGAGATCATCAAGCGAATGAGTTAAGCCAAGCTAAGAAAGACAAGCAGTGCATGTTTGCACTCATATGTGGGTCTCCCTCCCCCGACCTTTACCAGCACCCAGGAAGGGGGGAAAGCTGGTTCTGATGGGGCACTATACCATAGGAGTATATTCTTAGATAAGAAGTATGAACATAGCACAGGGAAACATACCAACACCTGTTACAAAGGAGGAGAGAGGTACAAGGGTGTCTAACAGAAATAGAGATGAGTCACTATGATCAAAGTGTGTACTCATTGTAAACATGATGAAAAAACCCTTTGTGCGCTTTATGTTACTGACAAGAAGAAAACTGCCACATAAAAACTAAAACAGAAAAGCAACTGGTAAATTGTGTGTGTGTGTGTGCTCGCATGTGCCCGCGTGCACACACACACGGGCACATGTGTGTTTCAGGGAGGGGTGCGTATGGAGAAGAACAAGAGGAATTTGAGGAGCTGGGCTTCACTTTGTTAGGAACAGCAGCTCTGCTGCCCTGGTCCCGGGGCCCTGTCTGCACAGGGCTGCTGTGCTCTTGAGGTTTGACTGCTTTGTTACAGGTTTGAGTGTTTGCTCTTATTTGCCTCTTTCCTTGTTGTTGTTTACTGCTGAGGTTTTAATGCTGATTCTCCTACTTGATAGGCTGCCACTCTACATCTGGAGACATAATCCCTTTCCCTTTTTTCTTTATACTTAAGGTTAGTAATTTAGTAAATTTTAAAGTCTATATTCAAAGTACACCTCTGTGGTATGTTTTGCCAGAATTTTAAATGCACTTTTTGCTTTTTCTGATGGCTTTGATAGCTTGCAGCAGCATCATATCAGATACAGTGTGAATCCATACCTACAATTTAGAACAAGACACACCTCACCTGTGTGCTATATACCTTGCTTATATTCTAATACAGAAAAAATGAATTTTTTTCTAAATTTCTGTCTCTGACAATAAACACTCAAGTATCCCAATTGTGTGGGCCCATGGAATGATATTCTGTATACTTACAAAAATCAGCTTCTCTTCTCTTCTCTTCTCTTCTCTTCTCTTCTCTTCTCTTCTCTTCTCTTCTCTACTCTTCTCTTCTCCTCTTTCCTTTCCTTTTCCTTTCTCTTCTTTTCTTTTTTCTTTTTTGTTGTTTGTTTTCCAGTCCTGGGGCTTTAACTCTGGGCCTGGGCACTCTCCTTGGACTCCTTTTGCTCAAAGCCAGCTCTCTGCTACTTGAGCCACAGCAGCACTTCCTGCTTTCTCTGTGATTAATTGGAGATAAGAGTCTCACGAACTTTCCTGGCTGAGCTAGCTTCGAACAGTGATGCTCAGATCTCAGCCTCCTGGATCTCTAGGATTCCTGGTGTATGTCACTGGCACCCGGATGGAAATCAGTTTCTTTACAGACTGTCAACGCTTGGCTTTGTCCCCATACCCAGCCGTTATTATTCACGTACATTTTTGTTGTGTTCCAGGAGAAAAACCTTTCAAATGCGATGAGTGTAACTTCGCCTCCACCACCCAGTCCCACCTGACGCGGCACAAGCGAGTGCACACCGGAGAGAAGCCATACAGATGCCCCTGGTGCGATTACAGGTAACGAGCCAGACTGGCACCCCCAGGCCACCAGGACCTTGACAGTTTCCCTAATGAGCGTGAGTTAGCATACTTGAGCACATGACTGCATGCTGGGTCTTGGTTGTTCATGCCTGTATTCCCAGCTGCTCGGATGTCAGAGATCCACAGAATTCTATAGCTCGAGGCTGTCCTGTGGAGAAGAGTCAGCCATGGGGCAGAGGAGTGGATCAAGTGGTAGAATACCTGCCTTGCAAGCACAAGGCCCTCAGTTCAGACTTCAGTATCACCAAACATAGGCTTAATTCTGGCGTGCGTGTGCGTGTGTGTGTGTGTGTGTGTGTGTGCGCGCGCGCTAATCACTATAAAAATTACTTTGCTGGGCACTGGTGGCCACACCTGTCATCCTAGCTACTCAAGTGGCTGAGATCTGAGGATTGTGGTTCAAAGCCAGCCTGGACAAGAAAGTCTGTGAGACTCTTTATCTTGAGTTAACCACGGTCAGGCCTGAAGTGGACTTTTGGTTCAACTGGTAGAGTGCTGGCAGCCCTGAGCACCTAAGCCTCAGAGTCAGTGTTTAGGCCCTGAGCTTAAGACCCAGGATGGCACGGAAAAGAAAAAAGAAAAGTAAAAAGCCTTCGAAAAAGCTGCTTGGTGGTGTGGCTCACGCGGTAGAGCTCCATCTAAACCACACACATCCACACACACACACACATCCACACACACACACACACACACACACACACTGTTTTGCTTTGTTTTTTGTTTTTTTCTTTTAGTCACTGGGCTTGAATTCCGGGCCTAGGCACTTTGCTCAAGGCTCACACTCTATTGCTTTGAGCCACAGATCCACTTCCAGTTTCCTGGTGGTTACTTGGAGATAAGTGTCTCATGGACTTACCTGCCCAGGCTGGCTTTGAACTGTGATCCTCTGATCTCAGCCTCCTGAATAGCTAAGATTACAGGTGTGAGCCACCAGTGCTTGGCTGTATATAAACTTGAGAGCTTATTTTGGTACCTAATTTAAATAATTTTCTTAAAATATTTATATTTTAGAGCAGTTTTTTTTTCAGTAAAATGAGCAGTTGGTATAGATTCTGCAGACAACCCCTCCTCTGTATATGCGAGTCCTTTAACGAGAACTTTAAGATTTCCTTGTGAGTGGTGCATGTCTTCTGGCTTTGAACAGATTTATAATGGTGTCTGTCCCCCATCCTAGTATCATACACAGTTTTGTGAACTGTAAATACGGAATTCATTGCATTTTCATTGTTGTTTCATCTTGGCAGTACTGGGGTTTGAAATCATGGTCTTGTTTTGGTACACAGCTAAGTTTCCTGGCCATCTCCCCATCTGCTTTAGTTATTTTTGGATATAGTTTCATCTTTTTATCCAGGACTGGCCTTAGACAGTGATCTCCCTGCCTGTGCCTGCTATGTGTCTGGGATTATAGGTGGGAGCCACCACTCCTGTGTTATTTGTTCAACTGGGCTCACACTACCTTTTTGTCCATAGTGTTCTTGACCTTCAGTCCTACCATCTCCACCTGCTGTGTAGCCGGGCTTACGGCTGTGAGTCACTGGGTCTGGCTTTGTTTTTATCATCTTGCTATATCATTCTCTTCTTTTTTTCCACCCGACTTTCCAGTGTTGAGTTTCATTGCTCTAAGTTGAAAGTCAGTAGGCAATTTGTTATCCAGCATATGTACAGTATCTTGTTTACCGTGAGTGAAATGCTCACGGAGGGGGAGAATGAAGAGTACTTCGTCCTTAAAGGGATTAGCGCAGAAGCCGGGACTTGTAAATGGACTCGAGTGAGAGGGGCGCACAGACGCCCTTGAGCCAGCCGAGGTCCTGGCGCCAAGTGCCTGTGGGACTTGTGCGGTCATGCTCTTCCTCAGTCCCACCCCTGGCCACCCTCCGGGCTGTGAGGAGAGGTGGTGGCAGGGAGGATGGCACGCAGAGCTCCTCGCAGGCCCGCACCTGCCTGGAGCTCTCCTGTGTCTGGGAGCCGGGACGCACCTGGAGGCTGGGTCCCCGAGGAGCTCGCCTGCCACTGTCAGGGCGCCGGCTGGAGCACAGCCGAGGACCTCACTGGGGCTGGCACACCGACTGCGGAGACGGGCGTCCATTTCCACTGAATAGGGCAGCGTGTCCGTTCAACACGGGGCCTTCTGTACAAATCACACCGTGCTCTCGTGCTCCAATGCGTGTGGTCAGTGCACTCGACAAATACACGGCCATAATCGCTGTTACCGGCCGCATGTGAGAGGTCATTGACTAGTATAGAGATATTACAGATCTATTGCATTCATTATTTGTTTACTTATTCAACATTTTATGGATTCTCTTCATATAAAACTATTGGTATTTCTTGGAAATTTGGGTAAATGGTGAACCAATTAGAAGCAGACATAGAAATTTTAAAATGCTAATAATATGGGTTCTGCAAAAATTAAACATTATCAAATGTTCTTTCCCTTATTACAGAGAACACCATAATTGCCTTCCCCTCTAAAACAAAAAAGGCAATTAGAAAGTTATAAACAGCTCCTTTAATTATTACTCTCACTGTGTAGGATTATATGCATTTTAGTCTGTAGCCTATATATGTTTTTATCTATCTGTATCTATCTATCTATCTATCTATCTATCTATCTATCTATCTATCTGTATTGAAGTGTGCACTCAGAGCCTTGTATTTGTTTCCACCCCTGCTTTAGTTTTTTTTTCTTTTTTTGCTGGTCCTGGGGCTATAACTCTGGGCTTGGGGGCACTGTCCCTGAGATCTTATTTGCCCAACGCTAAGCACTCCAGCACTTGAGCCACATAGCCACTTCTGGCTCCCCCCCCTCCCCCCGTGATTAATTGGAGAGAAGGGTCTCATGGACATCCCTGCCCTGGCTGGCTTCAAGCCTTGATCATCCAGTCTTAGCCTCCTGAGTACCTAGGAATACAGACTGGAGCCTCCAATGCCTGGTTCACAACTGGCTTTGTAACTGGTGAAGATAAGGGACTTGCGACCCTCTCGCCCCCTCCTCTCCACCCCACCCTGCTTTTTTTGTGCTGGTCCTGGCATTAACTCAGGGCCCAGGTGCTGTTCTTTAGCACTTGAGCCACAGTTCCACCTCCAGCTTTCTTTGTGCTTGATTGGAAATAAGAGTCTGATGAGCTTTCTCACCTTGGCTGGCTTTAAAAGGTGACCCTCAGAGATTGCGTCCTGAGTCTTACTGTTGCGTATCACTAGTGGGTCTTGTGAACTCTTAGCCTGGGCTGCGCTGGAGTTGTGATGCTCTTGATCTCCACCTCTCCAGTACCTAGATGCTACAGGTTTGGACCATCAAACTGTTCAGCCAAACTGCTGTTTGTATTATTGTATTAAATAAGGGTAAATGCGGAATTCCACATATGAAAGAGATCAAGGAGTGTTTACCAGTTTCAGGTGTATTTCATAGTTACCGTCTGTAATATTTACTCAGTGTACCATTAACAGATAGCATAGTAACACTGTTTTTTTTTTTTTGTTTTGTTTTGGCCAGTCTTGGGGCTTTGACTGGGCCTGAGCACTGTCCCTGGCTTCGTTTTGCTCAAGGCTAGCAGTCTACCACTTGAGGCACAGCGCCACCTCCAGCTTTTTCTATTTACGTGGTGCTGAGGAATCGAGCCCAGGGCTTCATGCATGCATGCTAGGCAACATTCTACCACTAGGCCACATTCCCAGCCTGTAACAGTTTTGACAGCAGTCACAAGGAGTCACAAGGAGTGACTGCTGTTGCTGACTTAGCCTTGACATCGGTTCTTGTTTTCCTGTGGGCTCAACTCACAGCATGAGGAGGCGTGTTGGTGCACAGCCCGCATGAAGTATTCAGCCCCAGCACTCAGTCACTCTGTGGCCTTCATGAAGCGCTTTAGCTTTATTTGTAAAATTTGAGTTACTTGTAGGAACAGCCTAGTTCTGTGATGCTAGGACAGAGCCTTGCATGTGGTACACTCGGGGTCTACTCTCAGCTCTTCAAGTAGCAACTTTAGCATGGCTTCAGGTCTTTATTCCAACTTGCGGTTGTGTTTGACCCATTCAGTGAGTTACTGCGCAGTGTCGGCCTCCTGCAGATCTACTGTGTTACTTATAATAAATATATGCCAAGATGGCGTTTTTTTTGGAGTACCTACAGTTTAATTAAATCAAAAATCAATTTTGGGGCTGGGGATATAGCCTAGTGGCAAGAGTGCCTGCCTCGGATGCACGAGGCCCTAGGTTCGATTCCCCAGCACCACATATACAGAAAACATACAGAAAACGGCCAGAAGCGGCGCTGTGGCAGAGTGCTAGCCTTGAGCGGGAAGAAGCCAGGGACGGTGCTCGGGCCCTGAGTCCAAGGCCCAGGACTGGCCAAAAAAAAAAAAAATCAATTTTGAATTTTTGTTCAAACACTTTACAGTTTCCCAGTGCCTAGTTTGAAAAACGGCTCTCATGCATTGACTGTGTTACCTGCACACTTCAAGTGACACTGATCCCTAATACTCAAATGGACTACGTTTTTGACACGAACACCATTTTCACCTTTTAACTTGAAAATATTTGCTTCTAATTCTCGTTTCATATCCATGATTTTTAAAAGCACATTTCTGGAATTTTTTATTAGGGTGTGTTTTTCTTTCAATAGTACAGAGGCGTGATTTGTCTTTTTCCCTGATCCTACATTGCTTTGATACACTTGTGACTCAGGTACGCAGTGTATCTCCTTGTTTTGACAGTTGATTGTGTTTATGGCTTAGGCTCAGGTCATAGACCTTTTCCCCATGCTGGCTGTCTCCTTAAATAGCAACCCTTCTGTAGAGTGGTGCTGAGAGCCCGCGGGACCCCGGCCAGGCTGCCCCTGTGCGGTGAACTGCAGTCAGGAGCTCATGCTCTGCGTGTGTATCGCCACCGGCCTGTGAGTTAGTGCTTGAGACACTTCCACCCACTGCTGCCCACCAAATCTTGTTCTTGTAAAAGTGTCATTTTTCTCTTTCTTTCCACTTCTGAATAATTTTATTATTGCCGAAAATAAATAAAGTATACCTCTTCTCTTCGTTTACGAGGTTTATTCTTCTGGGTATTTGGGGTTCGTTTGCTGTTATGAGGGAACAAAATGCAAGCTAGCCGCAGCAAAGAGCTTTCAAACATAATAATTGTTCTGAAGTTAGGCACTGTGGATAAAATGTGGAAATTAGAGCATACACCTTTTTTTGGGCAAATGAGGACACAAGATTTTAAAATGAATATCATAGTGATTTCAAAAGATTGTTCTGTTGTGGGAAGGCAGAATGACCACGATCCCATAAGGTACCTGACGGGAACAAGGTGCCATACCTTTCCACAAGGAAAACTTGAGCCGGAACATTTGCCGAAGGTAGTCACAGCAAAATGAAACTCTGGGCATGTCTGCCCACCAGTTATTTTTATATAACATTTCATTCTTTAAAATATTTATTTTGTATGTTTCCTATAAATGGTTCCATTTGCTTAGTACAAGTAGAAAAAAAAACTTATTTCTGCAGAGAATTCCTAAATCTCATTATTATCATTTATTTTCAGGTAAATTTGTTTTATAAGAAATTGAAATAGCATCTAAATTTCATTTGAAAATACATTTCTCAATTTATAGATTGAACATTAGTGCAGAAAAACTAGTAGTTATAATTGTTCATGAAAAATGTGAATGTAGATTTGTTTACAAAAGAATTGTGTAATTGGTCTATTGAACTTAGGGCCATTTTTCAAGTTTGCATTATTAATTTAGGCAATGACATCTCATTCTATTTAGATGTAAACATGAACCTTTTCCCTTAGCTTTTCCTGTCTAGAATATCTAAATTTCGAATCCATTACAAATCTGTATATTCCATTATTCCTCCATAACTTTTTTCTTCATATTGTAATTTCCAAGCCTAAGTTTAGGCTCAATCTATTCTGTTTTACCATATCATTTGTGCAACTGATTTTCTAGTTGAACACTACATTAAAACAAACCTATGCTCTTTCCTTTTGTTGTGTATGCTCACCTCTATATGAATTAGAGGTCAAAACTGAGCATGTGTACTGGAACGTATGTGGTAGTCGGTGTCCTTCCTCAGGGTAAAATGTGTTCTTCCTTGTAGAATTGGTTAATGTCAATCTGCCTGATTGTCTCATCACATGGGCCTATATAGGAAAAGAAAATAAATTTTACTTAAGTGGTGACATTGGGCTTTTCTTATGTATGAAACTTACCTTCCTGTTGCATGCCTTTGCTTTTTCTTAGGCGTTAGTGGGGAAATACACTGAGTTTGTAAATATAAGCCATGAAAAAACACCATATATAGCTATATTCAAAGCATCGAGGACAAGCCTATAAACCATTATAAAATGGTGTCTTGTAAAACTGAAATTCCAACCCAGCCTCTGGTGGCTTTTTTGCTTCCTTGTTGTATTTATATTACTGAACTTGAGATAGCTTCTGTTCCTTAAGATGAGTTTTACCTGTTGTTGTTTTTTTCTCAAATTCATAATTTTCTTAATACGTCTTATATGACCTCTTTAAATATTTTATACTCTGTTCCTTTTTCACTATTTTTATTTTATATTCACTGCTAGAAAATAGTCTCAAATAGAAATATTTAATCTCCTGGAGCTGAGGAATAAAGTCTTCAATAGCCACCCTAAATTAAAAATCTACTCTATAGTTTTGCTGGTCCTAAGAAATGTATTCTGAGATTTTTTCCCCCTACTTGATAGCTAATTAGTTCTCAGACATTGATTTTTTATAGAAGTCACTAGCTGATTAATTTTTTTAACTCAAGAGGCTTTTCCTTTCTATTTTGCAGGAGGGAGAATTTCTTAACTTAGGGCATGATATCTCCACTCGAAGTGTGCTTGCCTTTTGCCACATTGCCTACATCCTGTTTATTTATTCATTTTTCCATCTTGGTCTATAATTCTAAGCATTAGATTTACATGTTTTCATATGAGTGGAATGGAATTTTCTGGTGTGTATGTGTGTGTGTGTGTGTATCTTAAAATTTTGTGATAAATACTTTCGATATCTTGTCTGACCCTTGCTTATTACTCAAAACACTTTTAGGGAAATTTTAAGCAACCCTGACCAAAAAGACAGCATTGACGGTCCTGCTTCTGAAAGTCTGCCTTCATTTTCTAAGCAGATATTACTCAAAGATCTCCTTCTTCCTATTGTTTTTGCAGTGCTGGAGATCAAACCCAGGGCATGTTCATGCTATGCAAGTAATCTCTACTAAGTTACTTCTCTGGTCCTTAAAGAGATATTTACATAACATGCCTCGGGCATTCAAAATGTTTTCAGGTCATAGTTGATAATATGTATTTTGATACAATTTCAAGTTCTAATCATTTTATGTCTCCTATGAATAGTTAAGTAATACTGCAAATGTTCTTAGAAACTGTGGCATTAAAAAATCCAATATACGGATGAATTCATTGTTCTGTCTTCATTTGTTTTAGCAGGATCCTAAGCTAGGAAGACATAAACTCCAGAGGGAATAGTGTTCTTCTTTGGATTATCTCTCCAGAGAGTTCCAGCTTTCTTTTGGCTTCCTGTGCACCTCCATCAGTTGTGAGAGGGAAGGCTCTGTGAGAATATACCTTGTTTTTGCCCACAAATAGTAAGACAAAAAGAATGTTTACAGTGGTACATCATATATGCCAATAGGAAGAATGAACAGCATACTATTCAGAAGTAGAAGGATTGGGGTGGGGAGTAAATAGAGATTTGAAATTTCTTAGAATATAGACAGGTTAAAATAATGAAAATGAGAATACCTAGTACTCCTATGGACGTGCCTTGCATTTCATGCCACTTGGTTGTTGCTAAAAGCAAGTTTATCTCAAAGCTATTTTTTGTACCATTTGTATTTTTAAGGTACCATTCAATACTGCATCACTATTTATTCTTCTCAAATCTCAGTTGCTTTATAGTGTATTGTAACTGCTAATCTACTTAATGGAATAAAAAAACCGAATGGACCAGAACTAAAGATCACTCTAAAACCCACACAGCCAGTTATTTCTCACACTTTTTGTAGGATAATAGCTCCCTTCAGATTATGGTGACTTATTTCTTCTGGAAACATGACTGTGTCCCCACCACTTTGTATTGCTTGCTGGTGGGCACCTTGTGCCTTGCTGATTGCTACCTCTGCATACTTCAGCCAGGAGATGGTAGTATCATGGCTGGCTTGGAAAACTTGTTTGGTCATTGCCAAGCATTAATATGGCTTCAAAACTCTCCTAGCATGAGTGCAGGTGATAGTCTAGAGCATTGTACTTTCCTTTACGCAGAATCAAAGTTTCTGGTAAGTAGAGGGGATGGGATTTTCCCCACGACTTTCCTAATAAAATAAGGATGCTGTTCTCATAGCACATCTTTTCATCTTTTCTATAATGGAGCCTGCCAGCGTGTGTGTGTGTGTGTGTGTGTGTGTGTGTGTGTGTGTGTGTGTGTATTTCATCTCGTATCTACTTGTTGCAGCAAAAAAATCCTGAAGTATTTCCTACTTTTCTCTGATGATGTCATCAGTGAATTTTTAAACTTTAATAGTTAAAATAGTTTTAATTGTCTTAGTTTGTTTTCTATTTTTTTGTTTAATATTGCTTTCCTAAACAGTTTATTTTGTTTATACTTTGCTTTGTTGTTTTAAAACACGCAAGCATAGCTGTTAATTTTTGTTTCAGCTAGTATACTATTGCTGATCTAGCACAGGAATTGGTGGCTGGCTTTTAGTTAATATTGATGATTCTGTTCTACAAAAAAAGCTTGATTAAGTAAAAAAAAATCATATCTTTTAAGTAAATAGATTCCTTAGCATTAAAAGTTACCAATTTGTTCCATCTCTTTAAGAAGATAAGTATCTGAGATTCCTCTTTTGTTTATCACTGTAAGTAAGTTTTGTTTGTTGAAGTAGCTAAAACAGGCATTGAGATCACAGATCAATTAGAAGAACCATTTTGAGCACAAAGTGACCATACATTCCCTCTGCTATCTCTTAAAGTAGAATCTAGATAAACATGTTTATTTAACCTGCTGTTGTTTAATCCCAAATCCAGTCATTATGAAAGGACCAAAGCTATCTTTGGGGATGGTCTTTCTACAAGGAATTACTATGGACAGTCCCCTGGGTGGTAGTTAGATATATCTGTATGTATTGTGGTAGAAAGGAAGGCCTTAGAGATGAAAAAAATAGAAAATATTTTTTTGGGCAATAGTGTCTTGCATAATGGTGTATTCCTCAGACACTAGAGCTATTATCACACAACAAAACATTTTACGATGTAACTATCTATATCCTGTGGTTGTTAGAAGCTCATACCATGAAGCTTATTAAGCAAACAGTCTAATCACCAGGGGGCTGGACAGCAGGCACAGGCTAGCCTGTGCCTCACCGGGCGCTGCTCCCGCCAGCCTCGGTGGCGGGTCGGAGGGGAGAGAGCCTGGCAGAACAGAGGGACTCAGACTGCAGAAGTGTTTGCAAAAACTCACTGATCTCATATTCTGAAATATTGCCTCTTCTGGCCCTGTTCCAAATTCATAGAAAATGGAGGAAAGATAGCAAAGAAAAAGTTGGAACACAATGATCATGTAGTCATTTGTATGAGGCAGAGTGAGTCAGAGAAACTTTCTCTAGCCGCATACTTCGGACACCTCAAACTCCCTTTATGGAATAAGATGGTTCTCTTCTTTATAGTAGCATATATTGTGGACATCAGCTTTTCCTTAAGAATTTCTATAAAGGCAGTACTATATCTTTTATAAATTTACACCTTTATTTCATTAAGGGAATGTGGCACAGATTTGGGTTGTTCTACTTACATTATTTTCCTCCTTACTCTGTTATAAGAAATTCTAGAAAAATAACCCTGAACCGTTCTTTTTTTTGTCGTTAAAAAAAATCTTATTACTACAGAGCTACAAGTGAGCTATAATTCAAATAAACTAGGATTTATTATTCCATAACATAATGTGTAACCTGATACTTTTACCTATAGGGAACTTGAACTTAGTATTAATCTTCTCCAAAAATCCTTAGAGTCAACCTATTCTTAATGCCTTTGCTTAATTCTTGGTAAGCAGTAGCAGTCTTCCATTTTATCTCTCACATCAGCTGTGACGCTGGCCATTCTTACCGCTTAGGTTCTGACTGTTTGCCGATGAGCATTTCTAGCTCCCTTCCTCCTTGTGCTTTGTTTCTTCATGGTAAATTACAGCTTTTAGTGCAGATCTGAAACATCATGAAACGAATACTTTTCCCATTGAAAGAAAATGTGGCAAATGTTGAATGCTTACCCTTAAGTAAGGTAATGTATCTCTTAGATTAAAGTGTTTGGGGATTAAATAATACTTGATAATGAAACTTGATAAATTTGCTTTGACCTGAATATCTAAAATCACCTTAATTTTAGATTTTTGTCACTCTCTACTCCCAAATTATTCTTTTGATTTAAACTGTCTTCTCACTCAGCATGGCAGGGTTGTAGGACTCGGGGCATAGTGGGCCACAGGAAGTACCTGGGGGATTTTACCACTGTCCATGCTGCAGAGGCTGAATTTGACTACAAAGGTAGCAGGGCCAGGGATGAAGAATGTGGAGCAGTAAAAATGACAGTGCCAGGTCACTGAATGTCTGCAGACATGGCTCTGAAAGCACACAACAGAAGCTGGGAGATTATTTAAAGGCACAGAAAGACGATAGGACAGATTAAGGCCTACTCCATCTCCAGTCTGGAAAGTACAATGGAAGAACATGCTAACCAGATGAATGAACTATGAGGAGAGGTGGCAGATTTTGTGATCTTTGGTGTGTGGGCCCGGGCTCCTGGGTAAGGGCTGGTGCCGTTTCTTCAGGCAGTGCTAGACTGAATGTTTAGGAAAGTGACACTGAGTGTGGTCTGACAATCACTGTCTTTCAGATACCCACAGGAGACCCAGGTGGACATGTCATTGAACATACAAGTCAGTTTTACTGGAAGGCATTCCTGAACTTGATAATTCTCCTTTAAAGTGTGGAAAACAAGGAAAGCATTGAAGCAATTAACTAGTACTTGAGAGGCTGAGTATTATTTTCAGAGACATGGAAGGGAATTCTGGGAAGAGAATTCTGCAACAAGCAGAGAGAGACCAGGGGTAGAGTGAAATAGGAAACTGTAACCACTGTCACCAGGAGGCTAGGTGCTTTGTGGTAGACCAGTTTTAGTAAGGTTATGCAAAGAGAAAACTAGGTAAGCATGCAGTGGTGAAGAGATGTTCAGTGTGCCTGTTTCCTGGATTTGTAGGGAGCAGCGAAAGCATTGATAATGACCGGGCCAGGGGGCCAGCAGCTGAGAGAACAGGGGTGGTCACACTGGACTTCCTTTCATTCGGTTGCTTCCTGTACAGCCACTCTAACCATGTGTCTACATTCCAGACGCTACAGCTAGCTGCACAACACTACATTTGATTATATTGTGTTTAAAGTTAGGAAAAAGGGAAACTGAGACGGTACAACGGCACTGTGCACAACTCAAATTGGAAGGCCAATTTGATTTAAAGCCAGAGAGTAGCAAGACCCTGGTATTGAAGAGCTGGATGTCGTGGCATGAACCTGCTGTCCTAGGTACCATGAAGGTGTGGGCCTCAGCAGGAAGTGAGACCCTATCGAAGAGCTAGGGAGCAGAAAACAGGCCTGGACATGTGGCTTAGTGGTAAAACTTCAGGGTTTGTAAATAGACAGCCACGAGTCCATGCCACGCCAAAGCAAAGTGAAAAAAGATCCTATTGTCTCATACATGTTTTAAACAGGTTTTTGTTAATGCCCTAGTATTTTTCTAATACCAGTAATAAATCATTACATTACTCAAAGGATACCTACCATTAGTCAATGGAGGAATTTGTGACGATACCTGAACACATATATATTTATAACCTGTTTTGCTTTTACCCACTGTTTTGTTGTTAATTATTTTACAGACTGTGCCTATAATTTTAAGCATAGTTAAGGTTCACAGCAGGATGTTATTACTTACCTACACATAAGTGAACGATCATTCAACCTGCCCTGCTCGCCATCTCCTATCGCTGCCTCTGTGGAAAAGCGCTTGAAGCCTGTTTGCCCAACAAGAATCTCCTTTTACTCACCCTGTATTTGTTTGACTTTTCCCAGGAAATTATCAGAACATTATATTCCCCTTTGACCAGTCCTGAACTTAATGATGTTTTCTGTGTATTCTTGTGCCAAAACTTCTATTAGAAACTGTTTAGATTGATGAGCAGTTTCTTCAAATTGCTGTATTTCTAGAATACATTGCTGTACTAGTGTGTGTCCTACCATGAGACTGTGTTGATGTTGGAGTTAGTGCCCATATAATATGAAAAGCAAAAGCAAATCTATCACTCCTTAGGGCAAGATGGGGTACATGATTTGTTTTCATGACTTAAGGTGTATTATAAGTGCTGAGTGTTGGTGTCAGTTGTATTAAACCACTAAAAAGCAGAAATAGGTCATAGATATTGCTCCACAGTCTGATGTCTTCTGGGTTTCCTTTAGTCCTTTTGAATTCTTGCTGCTTTTATCAGTCCTGTTGCCATAGGGTTGTTAGAGTTCTGGGTTAGATTTGGGTTTAAGGTTGTTTCTCAACTTTGAAAGTCTCTTTCCCTTTGCAAACTGAGGAAATGCTCTCACCATTTCAATGAAGTTCTCATGTTCGTAACGGTGTTTTAGTGAAATGGTGAGGAGGATATTCTCCCTTTCTAGGTGAGCACCGCTTTCTTGAGATGAGACACAAGGAGTCTCAAAAGATACTGCATGTGTCCGTAGTATTGCACCCGAATCAGATGAGGATGCCTGAGAAAAAGGTGGACCGTATCAGCATGAATATATTTTTAATTAAACGTTCCACCAATTAAGTGTTTATCCACGCTCTTTGAAAAATGATGGTATGCATGTAACCATTAAGCAATCTAGATTTACTTGCTGACTTACTCCCGTGTTCTTGCACACAAATGTTTCATTACTTTCCTTCAGTCTCTTCAACACAAGTCTTTTCAAACGTTGTGTCTCTTCTGTAAAAGAGACTCAAAACAGGTTTTGCTTTTATTTTTAAGGTTTTTTTTTCTAGTTTAAAAGTGGAATACATGTTTTCTTTAGCTGTAAAAGCACAATCAAGGCAACATGATAAGTGAGTCAGTGTTGTAAAAGTAAAACTAATTTTGCCTTCACTCACATGAGCTATAGAAGGAGGAAGCTTTATTGTCCCTGGGAAGGTGATAAGGCAGAGTAATTGTATATTATACTGTCCGGGAACATCTGCCTGAAGACGGTTGGAGCAATTCATCTATCATGGGCGATGCAGCATGTTTTGTCTTTCTGCTTTAACCCGTCCCCACTGCTGGCCCACGCGGAGGTTTTGATAGGGACTGCGCCTGGGCCGGGGCTCACATTAATCAGTCCCCTTGTTCAACACTCCAGCTGACATAATTACAACCTGCGCACAGCAGTTATTCAAGTCGAGTCCTTGTCACTCGTGGTGCGAAACTACACAGCTCAGATCCCGGAGGAGATTGCCTTATCACACAGAACAAGGGCTCGCAGGAGCCGAAGAGAATAGAAATGGGAAAATGTCTTCCGGGAGTACTATATATTCCTTTAAAATAAGACATTTGAGAGACTTACAAGGGACAAAGGGAGGCATTGTGTACAGGGACTGAACTGAAACAGTTATTATTTTTAAATGGATTACACGGTGTATTTTTGTAAGAGTGGATGTAGATTATTAGATAAATTCCATGGTGCTCACCACCACTGACTCTTTTGTCTCCCTTTCTTCTCTGCAAAGGTGATCATATCACTTGAAGATTACAGAAGGATCACATACTCCTTGATGTAGGACTCAATTTAATAAAATTAAGAAAGTGTGCATTTTAAATTTAATATTTGGCAGGTATACTCGGGCACAGAGGTAAAGCTGAGGAAGACTCTTTCCAAAGACTTTTTCAATATACATTCTCTATAACTGTGTAGCTTAAATATTTGAGGAGCTAGAAAATAAACTTTATCTCATTTGTCCTGACTCTTCACTCTAATCTTCTCCTGGGTGGATTATCTGCCAATCCCTGGGGGATCCGAGGTGTGAAGGATGGGATCTCCTTTCAGCCACTTAAGTAGTAGTTAAATTTTTATGGTACACCTACCCCCACCCATAGCCCGTGTGAGCCTGGGAGCCGTGGCGATTTACGCGACCAGTGCGGCCAGCTTCCCACACCGCTGCGCCCCGTGCATGAACGCCCAGAGTGACTCTGCACCCAGCCCTTGGCTTTCTTCTCCTCTTCGGCATCTTTAGATTCTCCCAAGTAAACCCACATTCGGGCCCAGACTGTCAAAATTAGTATGGAACAACATGCTCCAAACAGTCAACTACAAATTTAGTGCAGTAAATGTTTAAGTTATTTGAATTGGAAAACTATTTTTCTATTTGATTTATTTTTAGCTGGAAGTGTACATGTATTACTTTGTTCATATGTTTTTATGAATATTTTATATATTTTTTCCTACTTAACCTCTCTTAAAAGTACGATTTTTTAAAAAAAAAACGATTTCTTGATTAGGCTATATTTTCTCACGTTATTTTGTGAAAGTTTCTCTCCCACAGTTTTCCAAGCTGCCGTCCTCTCTTGGGTTTATAGTATCTTAATTTGCTTAAAGCCAGTTAGTTAAGAGAAATTCAAGGAATAAAATCAACCTCGAAAGAAATTGAGAGGTAGACATCAAGAATCAGAGGTCTATTTTTATATCAAGAGTGTCAAGATGACAATGAATCATCCAGGCAGAAAATTACTGGTAGGCAGTAATTACTAGTAATGCAACAGGACTAATTTGGCATTGTGATTCTTACAGGCTTACCCTTCCCCAAGTCAGCCTAAGACACAGTGTGCATGGCCTGTCTCTCTCTCTCTCTCTCTCTTTTACTCTTACAAAGGGCAGTGGTATTTGGGAGATTCCGAATTCCTCCAGTAAAGAAATAGGCGGTTTTGTTTCACTGATACATGGTAACCTTCGTGGGTACAGAGGTCCTTATGCCCAAATTATAGGTACATCGTGTCATACGTGTATACGTATGTCAGAATTGTCTGCTCTGTGTTTTCACCTAAGAAACTTTGGGCTGTTACTTTCTCATCTGCATACGTGGAGGACCTGTAAAAATGGTTGAAGTTTCGTTTTCGTTATATGAACATTTGGCTTGTAGGCTGAATGAAAGCCTACCCACTCTTCCACCCAAGTTGTCTTGTCCTCTCCTCTGTGCTGACAGTGAGTCTGTGACCTACAGCATGAAGAGCAACCGTGAGGGGAGGGAATTTTTCTGTTTGGGGTAGGTAACAAGGCCGAGTCAGGGGAATTCAAGTCTCAGCAGAGTTTGCTCTTGCCCACGGCCCCTTCCTTCCATGGGTGTGGGGGACAGTCCTGCTGCGGCTTCCTGTTTTAATTACTGCACAACATGAATGGCCCTTTCTAAAGAAATAATGTGGTTTCTGACAGAGGAAACAAGGTGTTCTCTTCTGCCATTTTCTTGTTGGAAGTTTTACTCTGTTCCTTAATGGAGTGAAAAGTGAGCATGGAGGGCTTAGGTTTAAAATAGGCTCTTTCTCTTACTGGCTGTCGATTTCATGAACAGAAATTTGGAAAGTAAGAATGTTAAGGGGAAGTAAGTGTTGTAAGCAGAAATGGTGTACAAAAGCCGAGAAGAAGAGAAAGTCAGAGCGGTCGCTGGATGGAGAGTTAAGTACATGCACTTAATGTCTTTCATCAGCATTACTGAAATTTCCGAACGTTGGTACAATAGCAGTGACAGCGTGGAAAGCAGGATGATTGTAGACCATTCTGGACCGGAAGTCAGGTAGAATTTCCAACTGCCATTTAGTGTATTTTTTCAAAAGTTTTAGGAAACAAGATACAGGCTTATAGCTTTTCGTTAGCATTTTTAATGCCCCAGTCCATCTTTTCTCTCAAATCATGTTCTTTTGAGGGCAAAGCCACAGTGACTTCCTTTTTGTATATATTTGATGTCATTGGTTGAATAAGTATATGCTTATGGTTGATTTTTAAATAAAGGTAATTATATAGGGTTATAGACTTTTTTGGGGTGGGGGGTGGGGTTAACCAGGGACTGTTCATATGAATCACAGCAACAATGAAGTTTCAGTCTGACCTGTGGTGGCAGGCCGGAGGACCCATCTTCCTCCTAGGGTTTCCAATCCTCACGTGCTATCCACAGGGCCTTGTGGGTCACAGACGGGACAGGGTGATGACGTCCACTCAGGCGCTTCCCCTTCAGCAGAGGGGTGTTGGCTTGCTGCCCCACTTAAAGTGGACCCAAATGCTTGGACAGCAGCCTATCTGAAGCCAGGAGAGCCTTGTCCTCCCAAGCTAGGTCCAGGCTCGTAACACTTCTCTCTCACCCACATCTGTGTGTGATAGGATTTGCGTGTGTGTTTGTTTTTCCAATCCTGGGGCTTAAACTCTGGGTCTGAGCACTGTCCTTGAACTTCTTTCTCACTCAAGGCTAGCACTCTGCCACATGAGCCACAGTGCCACTTGCAGCTTTTTTTGTGTTTCTTGGAGATAAGAGTCTCATGGGCTTTGCTGCCTCAGCTGGCTGCAAACTGTACTGCGTAGATCTCAGCCTCCTGAATAGCAAGGATTACAGGCATGAGCCACTGGCGTCTGGCTTGTGATATTGTTTTAAATTTGTGTCTATGTATTTGAATCATTTGTATTTTCTTAGTTTCGGTAAGTGCTACATGTCTAGAAATTTACATGTTTTTTCCATATTTTCCATTTTTAAAAGTTTTCAATATATGCTATAATTGGGATTTCAGTTATCATTTTATTTATTTGAGGCCTTTCATTCATTTCGTTTGCTCAAGGGAATGTCATTCTTTATTGTTTCAAAGAAACAACTCTTTGTTAGATTGAGTTCTTTGTATTCATCCTATCAGTTTCATTTCTATAATTTTAATCTAATCTTTATTACTTACTTCCTTTGAACAGTTTGAGAATTGCCCTAATTTTCAACATTTTTCATGATAAAAACCCCTAAAGGAACTTGTAATCGAAGGGATATCTATATCTATATATATGTATATATATATATCTATATATAACTCAATGTGGTACAATCTGTAGATAATAAATGTAAAGACAACATCATATTAAGCATGGGAAAATACAGAATATGTTCTCTGAAATCAGGAACAAGATAAGGGCATCTACTCTTGCCTACTCTCATTTGAAATAGAGAACACATTTGCCCAGTTTTCCTTTCTATTCTTCTCCCAACTGACCTCACCCCCCAACAGGCAACACATTTCAACTTCCTGTTATTCAGTGATTTAACTTCCTGTAATGAACATAATAACTTCCTGTCAGTTATTCATCTAACCATAAATTAGTTATGAGTTGTTAAGATTTACAACAGTGGCATCATCTCCTACATATTCCATACTTTATTTAACATGTTTGCATATATACATGCACATGATCCTATAGATGTTTCCATATAAATTTATAACATATCTAACTTGTACATATGGGAGAGAATATGGTCTTTAGTCTCTCTGAGCCTGATGTTCTTCACTTAAGATAATTTTTTCCACTTCCATCAATTTTTCTGTAATCACATAATCATTTCTGATAATCACATATCATTTCTGATAGATGAGTAAGATTCCATTATGTATGTGTGTGTATGTACATGTACATATACAATATTTTATAATATGAGTAAAGTTCAATTGTGTGTCTATACACATAGACACATATGTGCGCACGTGCACATGCATGCATGGATATATGGCTATTTCCATATCTTGGCTATGGTGAATAGTACCATTATGAGCATGAGTTGTACAAGTGTATTTACTGTGTATTCTGACTTAAAGTTTTTTGGATAAAACCCCAAGCATGGTTTTGCCGGATCATAGGATTGTATGGTTTGATTTCTTCAGTAATCTCCAAACTCCCTCCTTAGTGGTTCAACCAGTTAGAATTCTCAGTATTCAACAGTGTTTATGTGGTTTCTTTCCCCCCACATCTCACCAATGTCTGTTGTTGTTCATATTCTTAATGATGGCCATTTTTACTTGGGTGAGATGGAATTTCCATGTTGTTTTGGTTTGCATTTTAATGTCCAAAATGTTGAGCATTTCTTCATGTGTTGTTTGACCATGTACTTTTATACTTAGCACTAGACACTACTGGGCAAAACCTAATGAGATTATTCAACAATGAATACCGATAGAACTGGGACCCTCTCCTCTCTTTGGGAGCGAGCATTTCCCTTCTGAGTATGTGGTCTCCTGGTTCAGCTGGAAGGATGGTGAGGCATAGGAGTTCTTCACTGTAATCAAGAGATGATAATACTTGCATCTTTTCATTATCTTACTGAAAATACAACATTCTGCAACATGTTGTGTGTTTTAGAATATTCACTCAGATGTCCAACCACTATTATAAACAATTTTATAGTTTTTATTCTCCTAAAAAGAAACCCAATACATAATAGCAATCAATGTTTCTTATATTTGTATGTTTAAAACATGTAAACATACATAACATCTACAAACTATATAATCATGTAAACATTTTATATATCACAAACATATTAGTATATGTCTAAGTATATATCTATGTGATTATTCTAATTTCAAAATCTCAAGTTCCAAATCACCTCTATATTTGAATTATATTGATTTTTACCATTACAATCCTCTCTCTCACCCCCTAACTCTCCACACTGTATTTCAATAATAGACTTCATATAATTTCATTCCATGTGCTAGTTCCACACTAGGAACTATTGGCTCTTTTCTTTCCCCAACACATAGCATTTGAAAGAGGAAATATTCGATTTCCAAGGTCATCTCTTTCTCCTTCACTGAACATTAGGATATAGTGATTATGTATTCCCCATTTAAGTGTGTATCATATGTTGAAGTAGGTTTCTTTTGCCAATATTTTTACTTGGTTGGTAATTGTCTTGATGATACTTCCTAGATAATATTTCGCTTGAGAAAATATATTGACAGAACTGATCAAACAGAGCCAGTCTTTTTTTTTTTTTTTTTTTTTGGCCAGTCCTGGGCCTTGGGCCTGAGCACTGTCCCTGGCTTCTTTTTGCTTAAGGCTAGCACTCTGCCACTTGAGCCACAGCGCCACTTCTGGCCATTTTCTATATATGTGGTGCTGAGGAATCGAACCTAGGTCTTCATGCATGCTAGGCAAGCACTCTACCACTAAGCCACATTCCTAGCTCCCAGAGCCAGTTTTAAGTACAGTGCTGTCTTTGTGTTTTCATTCTCTATTGTCAGTAAACAGTATCCAATTTATGATGGTGTCTGTGTGTGTGAACATTGAAAATCTACAGGATAAAGAACCTCTTGGGACCAGTTGAAGAAACTGGTTCTCTTCATATCAGAAAAGTCGGCACCAATAGCTGTAACATTAAAGAGAAGTGTTTTTCTATAATATTTCTTATCAGCAAGATGTAGATCTGTAGCCAGGAGTTTCTGTAGTCCTGGCCTTCTTGGAAAATTGGTTCAAATTTTTTGTACCCAAACCCTATAAGAAAGTGGCTGTGATATACTTGAAAACAGAAATGGTAGATTCCTACTCTGCCTTTACCGCTTTACCTTTATAAAGCTCAGAGCTTTGTAGGCCAGTTGTGTTTATGATATTTACTTGCTTCTCCATTGTTGTGTTACTTTTTTGTGAGGATAACAAATACCTGAAAAAATTTTAAAGGAGAAACAAAGTGTTTCTGGTTCATGGTTTTGTCATCTTGAAACATGATGTCTGGAGTTTTAATCTTGGCTGCGTCCATTGCTCTGGGTCCGAGGTGAGGTAACGGAGGACATAACAGTTGTGTGAATTTGTCTCAGAGTTGGCTGCCCAGCTCCTGACAGCCAGGAAGCAGAGAGGAAGGCACCTTTTTGGTATCTTTGGTTTGAGGTACCTCCCAAAGTAGCACCATCACCTGGAGATGAAGTGTTCCACAGACACCTCTTGATGAACCTGTGCAGTTTGTTTCCCACTCTTCACCATTAGCTGCCTTGGCAGTTGCTAGACCAGTGCCGGCATGTGGCACACGCTGGTGCTTTTCTCCTAACAGCAATTGTTAATTAACTGTAGAGGATTTATATACAAAGCAGATTTGCTAATCAGTAGTGCTATGAAAGAAATAAACTGTGTATTCATATGTCAACTGTCATATACACATGTAGTCTTAAGTTATAAGAGAAATTTAACACCCAGCTTGACAGAACCCTTGCCCAGAGCAAGATGAAAATAGCAAGGAAAAAACTTCTGCTATTTGACTTATTTTTTTTCCTACCACGATGCTATCTTAAGTTTAAAAACTTCTATTCATTAAGACTATGTAAGTTATTGAAGTGTGCTTGGTACACAGAGACGATGAGGCACTGCAGAATACTGCGTGCACAGTGGTGGCATTCCTTCTAGTCCCTTCTCGGGGGCACAAGGTCATCCTCCTCCTCCTGAGGCCTAGTGCGCTGGGTGACAGACCCCGTGCACACCGGAGGGAGGGAGCAGCTTCTCTGAAGGCGTATCTGCGTCTGGTGCAGGGCTGTTCCCCTCATCCAGGGCACCCATTCTAAAGGAAGGTGTTTGCGTGTCAGCTTTGCCCTGGTAGTGGGGAAGGACACGCCTGGGCCCCTCTGGCCCTCTAGTACTATTCCCCATGCTTTGTTCAAGCAAGACTTCTCTGTGCCCTCCTTATTCTGAGTGAATAGATACAGGTGTGAGTTTCTAATATTGTTTGTTTACTTGTCATGTGAATGACATAGCTAATATAAAACTTTTGATTATAAGCATTTTCTTTTTTTTTTTTTTTGGCCAGTCCTGGGCCTTCGTTTTCTATATATGTGGTGCTGGGGAATGGAACCCAGGGCTTCATGTACACGAGGCAAGCATTCTTGCCACTAGGCCATATTCCCAGCCCAATATAAGCATTTTTATCTTTTGCAATACTGGTGATTAAACTCAAGGCTTCACACTTGCTAGGCAAGCATTCTCTCGCTTGCTTCAAACCCCCCCCCAAACTCCATTTACTTACTGTTTGTTTTTCAGAATGAGTTTTATGCTAATTTTACCCAGGCTGACTTCAAATCATGATCTTCTTACCTCTTCTGCCTATGAGTAGCTTGGATTACACGTGTGTGTCACCACACTCTGCTCCCAGTTTTGCCTTCTTGACTGATAGTTCCAACATTGTGTTCTTTGAACAATAGCAATTTAATATTAGACATAAAAGGTCATTTCTCAGAGCCTTGTGCAGTTATGGAAGTCTAATTTTTTTAGTGTGATAACAGGACTTAAACTCAGGACCTGACCCTGTTCCTCCTTGGCTGGTGCTCTGCCAACTGAGCCATGCCTCCAGCCCCCAAAATTGTTATACACTGTCTTGCAGGATTTTCTTCTCCAGTAATTCCTTCAGGACATCTTCATAGACATTGCTCTATTCTGGCATTATCCTTTGGTCTGCAGGAAATTGGAAGCTAGCTTGTTTTATCTGTCTCTCTGTGTTTAACTTCTAGTCACCTGTGTACACTTGTGTAAGACTGTTTATTAAAAATGTTCAAAAAGGGGCAAGGACAAAGAATGTGTATGTGCTCAGAAAGAAGCTGTCATCTCAGATAGCGATTCTAATGGCGACCCAAGAAGAGGAAGCTGACCGGCCGGTCCAAGAGCAGGGCCCCAGGCCCAGCTTGCTGTATTTCAGGCCTTGCATTTCGTGTGCTGTACGAAGACGGCAGGAAGGAAGGAGCCCCCCTGCTCGCCAAGGCTGGTGGGCCCTCGATGGTATTGTCCAGTCTGTGCCCCATCTGTGGGCAGGGTAGCACCCGCAGCAGGCAGGGCACGGGCAGCGGCTTGTTACATTGACACTTGAAGCCAGCAGCCTTGCTGTCTGAACACTGAGCTCGGTGGGGGTAGTAGCATTTCCCTTTCGCTCCCCTCCTCAGCGGTGCCAGGGGTGCTCCTTGGGATCAGTAAACATCTCCACTGCCCTCCAGGGGCACCACCATCATTTGATATGGAAATAGTAGAGCCTGGAATTGTGTGCTTCTAGTTCTACAGGCCCCCGGTCTGCTCAGGTGAAAGACCCACGTAGGGATGAGCCCCAGCCTCTCAGGGCCTAGCCCTTCCTGGGCTCATCACACGATGTCGCTCGCAGCCAAGCCGGTGTCAGGGTGCGCTCGTGCCCGTATTTGTGATAAACAGCTGTTGAGTTGACCTCACTCCGCTTTCTTACTTGGCAGGTCTAACTGTGCCGAAAACATCCGCAAGCACATCTTACACACCGGCAAGCACGAAGGCGTCAAGATGTACAACTGCCCCAAGTGCGACTACGGCACCAACGTCCCTGTGGAGTTCCGGAACCACCTGAAGGAGCAGCACCCCGACATTGAGAACCCTGACCTCGCCTACCTGCATGCCGGTAAGGGCGCCAAGACCCCAGCCCAGCCGACACGGCCCCCCCGCCCCCCCCCCCCGCGGTCCCCCCCTCGCCTTGCCCTGTTCTCTCACACGCAGAGAGCGTGTGACGACGCCCACTTCACAAGCTCACCCCAGTCTTACCACTCATCAGGTGAGCTTTAAAGGTGACGATCCCAAACATGCAGCACTGAGTTAAGCGAACATAGGAGCTGCCATTTTATTTTTTGACTAATTGTGGCTTAAAATGCCATGGCCCCTGCCTTCGGGCCATCACTCCCGATGAATGCCTGGTAGGGAAGAGGAGGTGATGCCGGCCCCCCGGGACTCAGAATGGCTGGTCACCAGGACTTAGGAGCGGGCTGCTGAGGAGCACGGCTGCCGCCTTGTCCTCGGCTCTTGGATTAGAGGTCAGATCAGACCGAAGGTACGGGAAATAGGGAGTAAAACAAACTCCATCGCCCCGGTTGGTGGACAGGCGTCCCTGAGGGTTGATTCCGAGCAGCACGGCGAAGGGCTGGGCATGGCCGCGGAAGGCCGCTGGGGGAAGTAGCCGAGCTGATGGACACTCAGGGAAGTGTCCAGGAGGCGGCCCGGCCGCGCTGCGCGTCAGTCCTGCTGGTGGAGCCCGGGGCCCTTCGCAGCCCGAGGCTGGGCAGTGGGAGCCTCTCGGCCGGCTTCCTTGGTTGTTGGGTGGCCTCAGGTGGATCTCTCGGCCATTACTCTGTCACAGTGCCAACGCTAACTGGCCCATGGTGGGCACGGAGGAAGGTGATGCTGCAGAACTTTGAGAACAGGAAGGAGAGGAGGAAAACCATGGTCTGCTTGCTGCCCAGGCAAAAGTGTGAGGCCCGGAAGCTTGCAGCCGGACTCGAGTGGTACGGGGCTTTCCTAGCAGGCATAAAGCCTCGAGTTCATACCCACTTTCACTTAATAAACATAAGAGTAATGGGTAGGATGTGTGATGTCCTAATCCCAGTCATATGCAGGGATGTTTTGAAAGCAAACAAAAGCAGGTGTCTCCTGTTCCCGTTTTGGTGAGGTTATAGCCATGGGCTTCGGGTTGGAAAGGTTCTAACTTTACTTTTTCGTTCTCTTGGGTAAGGTTTCTTTGGAAACTAGTTTTAAGCTCTGTGGACCTCCGTGTCGTCCCTTTAGGGTGGGGATCGTGCCATCTGCCGCAGATCTGCAGCATCCGTGCGATCTAAATGAGATAATATTGTGCAGAAAGTGACTGAGATGGTGATACTTGGGGCATATTTCCTTTCTGTCTGCAGAAGTGAATCCCCCCCCCCCAGCCCCAGTTCTATCCAAGGACTAGTAGAATTATTCTGATATTTTATTTTCTTTTTCATTTAAATTTTATTATAAAGTTCATGTACAGAGACGTTACAGTTGCCTAAGTCAGTTAACAAGTACATTTCTTTTTGAACAGTGTTACATTTCATCTCTTAGAAAATCAAAGTCTGTATTTTAGTTGGAATAATTTTCAGGCATTTTAGGGTCTTCCTTGTTATCTTTTTGTTAACTATTGAAAGAGTAATAGAAATGGACTTGCCACTTCTGTTTATGGTGTTTACAGGAAATACTCTGAATTATTTCAATCCTTTAGAATTATTGTTCCCTTCTTTGTGCCAGGCAAAAAAACAAGCGAAAGAGGCTTAAAGGCTGGATGGGCTGAGGCTGGCCTGGGCCTGGCTCCCTGTGCCTGGGACATCCTGGCTGCTAAGTATCGTTCACATCTTCTCTCATCTGGATGCATTTTTTGGGGGGGGGGTCAGTTGTGGGGTTTGAACTCTGGGCCTGGGCACTGTCCCGGAGCTCCTCTTCAGCATAAGGGTAGCTCTCTTCCACTTGAGCCACATCACCACTTCCAATTTCTGGTATTAATTGTAGATAAGGATCTCACAGACTTTCCTGCCCTGGCTGGCTTTGAACTGAAATCCTCAGATCTCAGCCTCCTGAGTAGCTAGGATTACAGGCTTGAGCCGTTGGCTCCTGGCTGGCTGGAAATTTTTTATGCTTGTTATATCTGCTATTAGGAGAGGAATACTAAGGTTTCTCATTACAAGTGTAGATTACTGTGCTTTTCTTTTTGATTCTGTTAATTTGGGCTTTACTTATTTTGAGGATATTATCACTAGGTACTCAGAGATTTAGGATTTTCCCATATGCACACGCATAGCCTCACCTATAATAAGGATTTATGTATTTTCCCTGGTGATTATGAAAATTCTTTTGCCTCTCTACAGCACTACTTCATGCCATAATTGTAAAATTTTTTATTGGTGTAGTCTCACCTGCTCCCTTATTGTGGCATACAGTTGAAATTGTTTAATGTGCTGAGACAGTGCCAGTCTTACTTAACATGTATAGTTCATGAGATTATTGATATATTTAGAATAGTCAAAACTACTCAGATGCCTATCTAGTAGCAGGTGTAAAGATTGTATGTTTACACAGTGAAATACTCTTCCTCAATAAGAATGAGTGAATTACACTTAATAGCAACAACAGCAAATCAATCTCCTGGCATATCCTTGGGTGGACGAAGGCAGATGCAATGGGCCGTTCCTATAATACCATTTATATTAACTGTAAATGCAGGTCACACAAATCCATGATATGAGAAAGCAGGGTGTGTTTTCCCTTGTCGCCATCCCTCACTAGAGTAGGGCTGCCTGCTGCGTGTCACCTTCTCTTTCCTAATCCCAGGGCTGGGGACCGTTTTGTGCAGTGGAAAGTAGTCCATCCTGTGCTCTCCTGTGAGCTGTGCCCTTTCCTGAACACGTTGCCCTCACTTGTGATTTTTCTAAAGAGTTCATTTCGGTCTACTCTAGAGCTAATATGAAAAGTGTAAATTACATTAATCCCCACAAAATGGACATCAAATTGAGAGTGATTGGAATTGTTTTGCTTATTGCACACTATGATTTTTTTCTATCTAGTGAAGTCCATTCCATCAAAAAAAAAAAACAAAAAAAAAAAACCTACCTTGATTTGATTTCTACAGTTTTAGCAATTCAGTTTGTACCGTCACTTGTCCATGAAGCTTAGTGGTCACATCTTAAGGAAGAGCCAAGTAGGTGTCTGTGTTCACAATGCTACTAGTGACTCTCAGTCCAACATTATGCGCCACTCCTTTCAGTGGTCATTATAGAATGCTGTAATGTAACCCAAAGAAAGGAGGACATAGAGACAGAGAAAGGAGGGACAGGACTCTTGCTGACTCCGCAGACTGTGCTGGGACCACATACAGACATTTACCATTGCCTTTGCCGCCCAGAGACGATCCCCCCACCCCCCCACCCCGCCCCATGCTGTTGAAGTCATTCTCAGTACTCATGTTCTTGTGGCCAAGACCATGAGGAAGATTTATTTGTTTCACATTTCTCTCTAAGGAGCTGGGCCTTGGTATGTAGTACATATTTCTGATTTTTTCCTTGTTCTCTTTGCAAGAGAAATAATTAAACATTAAATGATGGCATGGTATTCTGCTTAATTTCTTGTATGTTTTTATCCAATACTTTCATATCATACTTAAATTGATTTTGTTTTATCCTTTCTTAGATATTAAGACATGATCTTTTAAAAAATGTACATTTGATTATTACCAGTACAGAGTGGGTACCACATGAATCTATCATGTTCTCCTTATAAATCAGGATTTTTGTATTCCCTAAGATAATCAACTTTTATGTTTTTAACAGCATGTTTTTTTCATTGTATTGCATAGAATTTGCCTCTGATTAGTTAGTTATATGTACACAAATATGAAACTTTCACTTACAAAAACCAGCCTTATTTTTCTTCTAAAGGGACCTACTTTAGTACCATTCAAGCTATTCTTCCTGCATTATACTTATCACTATCTGAGTTTATACTTAGACATATTAAATTTCATGTTCTATGGTAAGTAAGGTACAGTATCCCTAGCCTTTGGTTTTCACTATTGCCTCTTACCTCCTTACTCAGTTTTCCTGATATACAGAATAATCTTCATCATCATTTAGAAGCCATGTGCTTTGCTACTCAGAGCCCAGGAAAAGGCAGTACTTCCAAAGCTCTTCTTGGACCTCTGTTTCTTGCCCTGTTACTTTCATCCTTTTTGTTCGTTCGATCCTCTGACACATGTCATGACACCTTGTGCAGTAATTCTTTGCATGAAAAGGTCCAGAAATCTTTAAAACAACTTGACAGTTTCTTATTGGTTCTCTCTTAGATAAACCAATTATTACTTCAACCTAAAAAGGAACGAGATTTTTTTTTTCTGACATGATTGCCTTTGGTAAATCCATGCTGACTCACTCCTATTAAATTATACTTCTCCAAATGTATCATTAAGCTCATCCATAAGTATCATCTCAAATTTATTTCCTAATATAGATGTTACACTTACAGGTCTGTAATTTTCAGCTTCTTCTTTGTCTCTTTTTAACCTTCAGATGAGGTTCCTTCTTTTCTCGTCTCCTGATTCTTCACCACTAACAAAAGACTTCCTAAAATAATTACCAGTTCAAGGCTCTGGTTCTTCACCTTGGACATCACAGCCGGGTCAGTGTACTGAGGTTTCTGAGCATCTGCTAGACAGCCTCGTTCCTCTACAGCGTCTATTTCCGTACCCCTACTGTAGCAGAACCGTTGGTGCCCCTATGGTATAGGGAGGTTTGTATTTCGGTACTTGCCTTTTTCTTCTTGTCTTCTCGTGTCTGTTGCAGTTCTTGTTTAGAAAAAGGATGTTAAATCCTTTGTTATCAATGGATGAATAATGTCAGAGCAGTAGTTTTTAATTAATTAATTTATTGTCAAAGTGATGTACAGAGGAGTTACATTTTTATGGGTAAGGCAGTGAGTACATTTCTTATCGTTGGTTACCTCCTCGCTCATTTTTCTCCCACCTTCCCCCCTCCCCAGACCCCTTCTCACCATTCCTCAAGTTCTACAGTTGGTGTACAGCATATTGTCTTGTAAATATTGCTGTTGCACTGGTTCACCTTTTACCCTCTGCCTCTCTATTTTGATATTCCCCTTCTCTTCCCTAGTTCTGATAAAT
The DNA here is from genome assembly GCF_023159225.1 of Perognathus longimembris pacificus. Lineage (NCBI taxonomy): Eukaryota > Metazoa > Chordata > Mammalia > Rodentia > Heteromyidae > Perognathus > Perognathus longimembris. The sequence continues at coordinate 56,705,244 of NC_063175.1, forward strand.
GTATGTACAAAATACCCAGGGTACCAAAATCAGTTACAGTGACGTCAGGAGTAAAACCATTGGGAAGAAAGAAGAAAAGGGCATAATTTCACATGGTATTTTGAACATAACAACAACAATGATAAACCATTTATTTCTATAACTTGGAGTTCATTTCACTTAGCATCATCTTATGTGTTCATATGTATTAGCTATTAAGCTATTGTGCTCCTCTGCTAGGACTATCTTAGATGTGTGCTAATTATTGCCAATAAGAGGAATCATAGAGTCAATGTTTCTTTGTGTCTGGCTCACTTCACTTAATATGATTTTTTTCTAAGTCTTTCCATTTGTCACAAATGGGGCTATGCCATCCCTTCTAATAGATGCATAGAATTCCACTGTGTATATGTACCACATTTTCTTGATCCAGTCATCTACTGAGGGGTGTCTGGGTTGGTTCCATATTTTAGTGATGGTAAATTGTGCTGCGATAAACATGGTTATGCTGGTAGCTTTAGTGTGATCTTTCTTGTGATCCTTTGGGTAAATGTCCAAAAGCAGGGTTGCTGGGTCATAGGGGAGCTCTATGTATAGCCTTTTGAGGATCCTCCACACTGCTTTCCAGAGAGGTCGAATAAGTTTACGCTCCTACCAATAGTGCAATAGGGTTCCCTCTTGTCCATATCCCCGCCAGCACCTGATGCTATTGGTTTTCTTGATAATGGATATTCTTACTGTGGTGAGGTGGAAACTCAATGTTGTTTTGACTTGCATTTCTTTTATGGCCAGTGATGTAGAGCACTTCTTTATGTGCCTCTTGGCCATTCTCATTTTCTCTTCAGAGAAGTCTTTAGCCCATTTATTAAGGGGACAGTTGTTTCTTTGAGGATTTGTTTTTGGGGAATTTAATGTTTTGAGTTCTAAGTTTTTTTAATTGTTCTAATTTTTTCAGTAATGTAATTTCTTCAGAAAATCTCATTTATTGATGTTTATCAATAGATACAGTTTAGTGATAAGTTAATGTTTTGAGTTATCATTACTTGTCCTTTACTCAACAAAATTCTGAAGTAGACCTTTTTGTACCATCCAATGATTCTTAAATATTTTCACATTTCATATTTTTCAGAATACAGTCTCTCTACTTCATGTATCTGTTAACACTCTGGGGCTGTCTGTCTGTCTGCCCCCCCCCACTCCTTCCCAGCAGTCCTGAAGGAGGGGGATTCTGCCTGTTGTGCAGTTCTAAGCCCACTTGTGGATGGATTTCCATTGTCAATAGCTAGTTGTGGTACTGAAGAAATTTTTTTTCACATGAGCATATTTTGCTTTTAAATTACAAAGAAAGAAAATAAAGGAGGGAGGGAGGGAGGAAGGAAGGAAGGAAAGTAGGTTGCAATAGCACTAAGTTTCTCCATAGGATATTAAATCTCCAAAAACAAATATCCAATAGATGTTATTCACAATTCACTGACTTTTTAAATAGATCTTTTAAAAATATAGTTTTATTATTATTATAGTATTATGCAGAGAGGTTACCATTTCATAAGTCAGGTATTGAGTACATTTCTTTTTTGGACAGTGTTGCTCCTTCCTTCCCTTTCCCCGCTTTCCCCATTTTCTGAAGTATACTCCATACCTTGACTGCATTTCCTTCCTCCCTCTCTTGCTGTGCCACCTAAATGGCAAAAAAAAAAAAGCAGAACAAACACCACCAGCAACACAACAACAACAAAATGTTTCCATTTCCATAAATATTATTTTAAATGTTCAGAGTAGTTACAGCTTTGGGTTCCTACCATCCAAGTATCCTCCTTTACTCTGTTTGTATGTGAATGCATACAATCTTGTATAAGCTATCATGCCCAGTTTTATTTAGATCTAGCTTCCATATATGAGAGAAAACACAGTTTATCTCTCTAAGCTTGACTTACTTAATTTAACATAATTTGTTCTAAATCCATTCATTTCCTTGCAAACAGCATGGTATTATTCTTCTAATGGATGAGTAAAATTTCATTGTGTATATGTACCACATTTTCAAAAACATCCACTCATCTATTGTAAGGCATCTGGGTTGTTTCCATAACTTGGCTGTTGTGACTAGGCAAGTATCTTTGCCATAACTTGACTTGTAATGTTCTGGCTAGATGCCCCAGTGGTCTGTGTGGGTCATAGGGCAGGTCTGTATTTGGTTTTTTTAGGAATCTCTGAACCATCTTATGGAGTGGTTTTACTAACTTGCATCCCACCAGTAGTGCAGTGGGGTTCCTTTCCCTCTGTACCCACAGCATTTGTTGTCTTTGAATTTTTGATGTTGGCCAGTCTGACTGGGATGAGATGGAATATCATCATTGTTCTGATTTGCTTTTCCTTTATGGCTGGGGGTGTTGAACACTTCCTCATGTGTTTATTTGCAGTTCTTCTTCTGAGAAGTCTCTCTTTTGGTCCTTAGCCCATTAATTGATTGGTTTATTAGGTTTTAGGGGAGAGGTTATTTTTTGAGCTCCTTGTATATTTCATGTATTAGAGCTTTATTGAATGTATTGCTGATCAAATCTTCTAGTCTGTTGGCTGTCTTTCTAGTTTAGTAACTATGTCCTTTGCTATGCAGAAAGTTTTTCTTTTGATGAAATCCCATAAAATAGATCTTTTTGTTTTGTTTTGTTGGTTATGGGACTTGAACTCAGGGCCTGGGCACTGACCTCTGTGCTCAAGGCTAGCACTCTACCACTTGAGCCACAGTGCCACTTCCTACATCTTAAAATAGTTGAGTTGCCTAAGGATTCTTAGTTGGAATATCACAACTCAGTATCAGGATCACAACTCTTTTCAAGAATATTTTAATATGTAGTTCTGTGTATTCTGGAAACTTTAAAAATTTGGAGTTCTGGGCTGTCAGCGTGTGTGAGTACATGTATTACCAAGTTAAATGACATAACTTTAAAATCCCCATGGCAAATAGCTTTCTAGTTACCCGTCTCCTAACCCATCACAAAATGTGTCTCACGGGAAGTGGGCTGCAGGAATCTTGTGAGCGAGGTGTTGGTGTGAACTTTCTCACCATTGGGAATATGCTGTTTCTAAGCAGGTTCTTCAACCATGTTGTCTTTCTTTTCCCATCCTCAAATGACTCACAGGGTTAGCTTTTTTTGTACAAGGTGTTCAAATAAAGTCAAGATGCAAAACTGAAATACAGCTTTACTTGCCAATGTCTACTAAAATGGATTGAAGATAGAGGACATTGGTGGACATTGATTCAATTAAGCGTTTTTGATAGACCTCACGTGCTCAGGTAGCTCAGGTTCACCCCCAGCTACAGGATCTCGACAAGAGTTTGGAAGTGTTACTGTTTATTCCCCTTCCAGAAAGAAAGCCTTGCCCACTTCTTAGGTGAGGACCACGTAATGCAAAACTGCAGTGAAACTGCTTCCTTGCTTCTGGCCACACTGGCGTGGGTGGCGCACGCATAGCTGGAACTCCAGTCTCAGGACCAGCAGTTGTAGCATCCATGAACGCATTCTGAAGGTGAAAGTCGTTTAAGAGGGGAAAAAAAGGAGACGAACACTGTGATCTTATCCTGCATGGCAACTTCATTGATCAGTGTTGTTTGTTTGTTTGTTTGTTTTTGTTTTTTGCCAGTCTTGGCTCTTGGCCTCAGGGCCTGAGCACTGTCCCTGAGCTTCTTTATCATCTTGAGCCACAGCGCCACTTCTGGCTTTTTCTGTCTATGTAGTGCTGAGGAATCAAACCCAGGGCTTCATGCATGCTAGACAAGCCCTCTACCACTAAGCCACATTCCCAGCCCCTCATCAAAATGTTAAGGCAAACATTGATTGTGGAAAGTTGGAGTGGAGTGGAGCCCTATGATTTTATCAGGTGGTTGATGTGGCTTTTACTTTCTTATAGACCTTTTTTAGTAATCGTCTCCTTCAATAGAACTTATATATTTAAAAAATTTACATATCTTCACTTATTTGGGTTTCTGTTAACAGGCAGTTTTATATGACAAACACAGTAGGTATTGATAAGTCCTGGTGCTAATTCTGCATAACAGATTACTATTTCAATTGAACATCTGAAGAAGATGAACCTGAGATGTTTTTAAAACTATGAGGGACATTTAGATATATTAGTTAATTATTGTTGAAACTTAGCTCAAACTATAAAGTAATATGTACTATTAGGCTTTCACGGTTTCATTTATTTATGTTTGTACTGGGTAAATTATTACTTGGTAGTTTTCCTTGTTGTGTTTTTCTTTAGGTTTTCTAAAGTTATTTTAAACTATCTTAATGGCTGCAGAGTAAGCATCTCCTCAGTCCTTCATCCAACTTTGCTGAATGTTAGCAGTGGACAAGCATAGGAAATTTTCAAAGGCCCAAGCATTCATATCATACTATTTTATTTTATTTTATTCTTGGTTCTAAGCCTGTCAGTTTTTTTCATTCACTTCCTTTTCCAGGATTGAACCTAGGGGTCAACATTCCCTGTGGTTGTTATATCTTGTTAGTCTTCTGCTTATGAAAGCTTTTCTCTCTCATAATCTGGACACTTCTAGAGAATATTGGTCAGATATAGAACGTCTCTTAATGTGGGTTAAACTAAAAAATATATATATGTATATGCACACATATACATATATATATATATTTTACGGTTTATGTGAGCCCATAAGAAATATCTCAGAAGAAATGTGATTTAGGGTACATTAGAAACCAAGATGGGGGCTGGGGATATAGCCTAGTGGCAAGAGTGCCTGCCTCGGATACACAAGGCCCTAGGTTCGATTCCCCAGCACCACATATACAGAAAACGGCCAGAAGCGGCGCTGTGGCTCAAGTGGCAGAGTGCTAGCCTTGAGCGGGAAGAAGCCAGGGACAGTGCTCAGGCCCTGAGTCCAAGGCCCAGGACTGGCCAAAAAAAAAAAAAAAAAAAACTAGAAACCAAGATGGCAACCTGCAACTGTGGAATGAGGTTGGGTCTGCAGGTGTCTCTGCTAGAAACTGACTCCTTTCCATTTTTGAACTACATATATGTCTGTGGGAAAATAGGTTCAAATCCTGCAAATAGACTCTTTCTCCTCAAATATTTGCCCATTAACTTTGACATTCATCTCAAGGTTTTGCCTGGATAAAAACCTGTGTTTTCCAAATGATAGCTTTCTATTTTCCTCATTTGTTCTCCTTTTAAGAATTGGAGTTCTATAGAGTGTCTTTTCTTTCTCTCTGATAAAAAATTGTTCTATTGATTTTTATCCATATGGATTTACTTGATTTCGCGACTTATAAATCAGAACATTCAGCTTCACTATTGGCTATGATTTTGCAAGGATACTTTTACTTTTTTGTATTAGTGTGCTCTGGTCCTCTCTTAGACCTGATGTTGATCACTTTTTAAAGGAACCCTGTCTCCTTTAATTTGAGAGTGGCATCTGTACACCTGTACTGTGTGTTCTCATTTCTTCTCTGTGCCTCCAATTCTAAGCCTTCGTAGTGTGTAGAGGTGCATTGACTATTGCTTTTTCACAAATATCCATGGCTTAAAATCTTTTGTACCACAAGCTACCAAAGAAAAATAACCTGAACTTCAACAGTATTTTAAAAGTTACTGTGTCAGAGGACACCATCAAGAAAAAGAAAGGGATTTTTTTTTTTTTAAGCCAGTCCTGGGCCTTGGACTCAGGGCCTGAGCACTGTCCCTGGCTTCTTTTTGCTCAAGGCTAGCACTCTGCCACTTGAGCCACAGCACCACTTCTGGCTATTTTCTGTATATGTGGTGCTGGGGAATCGAATCCAGGGCCTCATGTATACGAGGCAAGCACTCTTGCCACTAGGCCATATCCCCAGCCCAGAAAGGAATATTTTTAAGCTGAAGAGAAGACTTACAATTTCATTTGATAAGGGACCTATAGCCCTTATCTGAAGAGCCACTTTCCAAAGAGGATTTTTAAATGCCCAATAAGCTCATCAAAATATGCCCATTATTATACACTGGGAAGATGAAAATAAAATCCAAGTGAAACACTGTATCTAAGTTGCTTATTCTTTTTGGCAGTTATAAATAGAGCTGCTATAAATATTCATATACTTGATTTTTTCTAAAGAGAAAATACCTAGAAATAAGAAGCTTGTGTTAGATGGTTTGTGTATACTTAACTTTTCAAGAGCACTAGCAACTATAGCACTTGCAAAGTAGATTTACATTTTATTCCCACCTATAACATCTGATGGTCCTTCTTACTCAACATCTTTATTCACATTCATTATTATCAATTTTTCAGTTCATTCTTTTGAATGTTCAGTGGTATTTTAAACTTTTAATTTTCCTTCATACTCATCACTAATTATTATGATGTGAATGGGAAATGTTCCCCAAGGCGGCTCCCGTGTTCAGTGCTTGGTCTTCAGCTGGACGATCTAAGTCTTTGAGCGGTGATTAGATCTGGAGACTCTCACTTCATCAGATAAATCCATTGATGGCTTCTTAGGGAATGAGCTATCAGGAGAGGTCTGATTGGAAGAATTAGATTCCCGAGACGGGGCATTGGAAAGATCTACCGCATTCTGGTCTCTTTCTGTCTTCCTCTTTACCAGCTGGCGTAGTTGAGAACTCTACCATTCCACCACCTTGCTCTACTACTGGCCCAATGATGGGGCCAGGAATCCACTGAAACCATGAACAGAAAGACATCTTTCCTCCTTTTAAGTTGTTTCTCCCAAATACATCAGTGACAAAAAGGTTGACCAATCTACTGACAGTATTTAACATTAATTCATATGTCACTTAAAGTATTTTGCTCCTTTTTCCCTGGGAAATAAGAATATTCGTTTTTTTCTAGAAACCTTAGGCTTTTACACTTAACATTTAGTTGTGTGATACATTTTGAGTCATGTTTTATATAACATTTGATATCTAAGCCCAAATTCTCTTTTCTGCATAGAGGCGTCATTTGTTGAGAGCATATATTTCCTCCTTTGATTGTCCTTGCACTTGTGTTGAGAGAAAGCCAGCATTATTTCTTTGGGTCAGTTTCTTGGCTGTATATTAGTGTCACAGGTTTTAACATTAGATTGACATGGGTTTTTTAATTTACCCTTAAAATGTCATGGTTGAATACTTACATTTTCCTTCAACTATCTCTCCTCTTCAGTGTTCTGTTATCTCACTTAAACGCGTCAAGAGCGTCAGATTTGTCACTGTTTTTTCCATTTCTTGAATGACTTGCTTACTGAGGACAGCTTACTGTGCCATTCAAAAGATCTTATGGACAAATTATAGGAGATATGTGTGATTGCACTCAGGAACTTGCTCTCTGTTACGCGTTTATGCTGTTGAAGAGCAGATATTTTCATTGTTTATCTATGATATAATTCCTTTCTGGTCAGGTTTGGCACCATAAACAACAATCACCTAAATCACTGGATGGGAATACCTTCTGAAATATGCTGTTATGCAATGTCATTATTGTGTGAATAACCCAGAGTGTGGTTACACCAACCAAAATACTGTAGCCTTCTACATGACTACCTACCCTGACTAAATGCTATCTATATCCTCATATCTAGTGTAACAAATTCCTCCTATATGATGAATGAAATAACGTATTAAATCAATCATAAAAGCTTTCAATCAAGGGATTATTTTGTCACATATATAAGTGGAATCACATTGTAGTTGTCTGTTGTAATGAGCTTATTTCATTTAGCAGTGTGCCTAAGGGCCATCTGTGTCAAGACATGTTTCTGAGTTTCTTTCCTTTTAAGGCTAAATGCCTCACAGTTCATAATAATTAAATACCAAAGGTAAATCACTCCCATCTTTTATCTTATTTTCTATACATACCTGTATTAGAAGATTTTTAAATAGGCATTTTGGGTGGCAAGATGGCTTTTATGATAGGGCTTAGACTGGTGAAAGTGAAAAGGTTAAACATTCAGTACAACAGATATCCGAATAACAAACCAGAAAGAAGTTATATAGCGTATACTTACAAGCACCTGAAACATATTAATCATTTGAATAAATTTTCAAAATTAATTTAGTGATGAAAAGTAAGAACAATATTTCTACTTGTAAACTAGTTTATTTCTTATTTTCTTTTTTTCCCCGAAGTAATGGTAAAAACACGTAGGTATATTCTTTTAAAAGATGAGAATCCATCATTGTAAAGTAGTCAGTTGAATCACATAATAGCTTTCACTGCAGCAGAATAAAGCGTAGGCCCCAACTTGATAAAACAGTATTTTTTGATGGCTGGTCTAGATCCATCTTAACAAGCTCTGCTCAGACATGTTCGCTCTCGTCATAGCTATTAGTGCCATTTGTTGAGTAGCATGTCAGAGTGATTGGCAGGGAGTCATTCTTCTTGTAAGAAATCATAATTTTAGTGCATGCTTAAAATAAAAACCTAGCATAAGTGATTTCCTGTTTATAAAGGAAAAGGGCAAGACTCTTTTGCAAGGGGCATAGATTAATTTAATCACATGGCATGGAATACAAATTCTTTTTGGAAGAGAACTCTTTGGGAGAACTGACTTCCAGGGTTTGCTTTATATATTCCTATCCTGGTTTCACTACGTTAGAATGAAATACAGTGCGAGCTTCCTTTCCCATGTTAGCAAGGGACAGATCTGGATTTCTTTTGTTTTCCAGAGAATCCATGCCTCAAATAATGAAATTGCCTTTTCCATCTAAGTTGCTGTCAGTCTTGCTTAGTGAAAATGATGGAAACAGTTCAACAAATTGATATTTGTGAAATACTTAAAATACCTGGCATCTATTATGTACTTTTCCTTTATTTAATTAATAAAATATATAATTGAAATTACTCTGTCTTCTGTGTTCTAATTAGCTATGCCAGTTGGTGCTGCTCATGATAGATAAGGGTCAAGATTCCTTGTTAACATAAGTGGCCTGGATTGTTGACATACTGTGTACATTCATGCACATATACATTATTCTCTTAATAGTTTATTCTTCATATTCTCATGTTTTGAAACAAGATTCCAAACTCATAACCTCCCCAGTTAAGTAGTTTCATTCCATATTTTAACATTCTTTTCTGTGGATGTGTGCCAGTCCTGGGGCTTGAACCAAGGGCCTGGGAGCTTTCCTCAAGCATTTTTTTACCCAAGGCTAGTACTGTACGACTAAAGCCACAATTCTGTTTCTGACTATTTGGAAGTTGGGAGGTAAGAGTCTTATGGACTTTGCCGCCTGGGCTGGCTGGTTCAAGGCTTGAGCCATAGCTCTACTTGCAGCTTCTTGGTGGTTAATTGAGCTAAACGTCTCACAGACTTTCCTTCCCAGGCTGGCTGGCTTTGTACCAGGGTCTTCAGATCTCAGCCTCCTAAGTAGCTAGAATCACAGGAGTGAGCCAGCATCTCCAGCCTTTGGCTTTCTCTTGGTGTTTTCAGGACCAAGATTTGATAACATTAGGCTTTGTTATATTAACTTTTGTCAGATTGTGACAGAGCAAATTTTTCCCTGAAGTCTGGGATCAGATAGAGTAGGTTTCCCTGTGGTAATGCTTGTGCACATTTAATTTTAATTAAGTTCTTTTGATATAAGTGCTCTTGCTATTTAAATGGAACTTGGAAATCCTCTTTGCTACAGGGATAGAACTGTAGCTATAATATGTACAACTCAAGTGTAAATGAAGCTGATTAATTTTAAGTGCAAGAAGGCAAGCTGAAGAGTGCTTGATTTTGTAAGAGTTGAGTAATCAGAGCTAGCAGACAAGGAGGTAGGCTCCAGACCCCGAGACTCAGAAGTGGTTGTAGGGTCAATAACACATGCATGAGGAGTTCTAAACCAACACTCAGTGAAAGGCTGAAAAAGGCAGGGAAATAAAACAGGAGGTTGAGTAAGACTTTCGAATTTTTCAGGTTTTACTTTAATGTTCACTAATAGAACACTTTCATCCATATTTCTAGCTTCTCTACCTGCATGTGATAAAGAAAGAAAAGCCTTGTGTGTGTTATGTTATATACACATACAGAATAAGAGATACTTTTTTAAATTGCATATACATGTACATGTGATTTGTACTATCTTCTAGAGGTTGGATGACCAAGTTTGAATTCAACATGTCAGTTTGTGAGTTCTACGCATCATGATCGAGGTCACTGCTTTCCTGCCTTACCTCTGCCTGCTCCAGTCACCTCTAGTTACCTGGCTTCATTTTCACATAGATTCACTGGACAGGGCCCAGCCATGGTGGCCCACACTGGCCGTCAACGAGGAGAATGAGGAAGGGCGCTATGTGAGCTCTCAAACAGGCAGGGCGCTAGCCTTGAGCTGAAGAGCTCAGGGACGGCACCCAAGCCCAGAGTTCAAGCCTCATGACCACCCCCCCCCCCCAAACAAAAATCACACAGAAAAACAAGGAGAACGAGGCAGGGGCACCACAACTTCAACACCAGCTTTTGGGGGATCAGATTTGATTTGGGATTCGATTATGAATCCTGTAAAAAAAAATTACATCATTATCATCATCATCCTTACCTTCTTTTTATTACTATCATTACTGCCAGTGCTGGGATATCCTGCTAGGTTCACTTGCTTGTTCAGGCTCAACCAGCTCAGATTATAAATCTTTTTCTGAAAAGCTAAACTCAACCATGAAGTGATTTTGACTTTAGATAAAATTCTATTGTAATTTTTCATATATTTTCTTTTTTTAATATCATTTTTCTGTCTATGAAAGTGCATTTTAATGATGTTTTATGTTCAACTTCAACATACCAAATCCATAATATCTTTCTTGCATTGGCAAAGATGTTTCAAATCCAGGGCAATGCATTTTTTATTACTTGCGGCAGGATCAGTTTGGATATGTACATCTTCTAGGCATTAAGATGTCAAGGTACTCAACTATTATATTAATATGCATAGTCATTTTCACTTGAGTGTGGGAAACAATCTTATTGTCTTAGTACAGCCTAAGTTGAATGTTTGGCTCAGAGTTTTTAAGCTAGAACTAGAATAAGACATGTTAGACAGACATTTTATCTGAGTACTTATTATATTTAGCTTTACTCATGTATGTTTTAAGTTCATGCCCAATTTGCCTCTACATGAATCTAGTAATGAAGAAGAAAAAAAGACGATTATCCCCATTATTTCTATCTTCTGAGAAATCGAGGATATTCTATAGTGTCAAATCTCCTTAATTGTATACATAGTTCTTTATATTGCTAAGCCATCTACAGATAGGATCCTTGTCTTTGATGTGTGTCTTTCTTTTTTTCTTTTTTTTTGCCAGTCCTGGGGCTTGGACTCAGGGTCTGAGCACTGTCCCTGGCTTCTTTTCTCCCTCAAGGCTAGCTAGCACTCTACCACTTGAGCCACAGCGCCACTTCTGGCCATTTTCTGTATATGTGGTGCTGGGGAATCGAACCTAGGGTGTCATGTATACAAGGCAATCACTCTTCCCACTAGGCCATATCCCCAGCCCCATGATGTGTGTCTTTCTTTAACCCTCTAATACCATATAATTCTAGAAAATTGGATACTAAGATCCCAGTGACACAAGATGTATCCTGTGGAATCTAAGCACCTCCTACTATTTCCTAAATATGAATTGAAAATATTTTTGCTGTATGTGTGATGATAAAAGGTGATATAATATGTAAGCTTTATTAGTGTGGAAAGTTTTGTGAATTTCTCTGAGTCTGGGAAATTTATATTCTGTTTCTTTAGCTAGTAGGTTGCCAATACGCTACAAACATTCTGAGGTAACTATAAATCAGTTTTCTCTGATGTTGAGACCTTGGGATTCTCGTCACAAGTTTTTGAATGGGATGTTTTGTTCCCATGAATTGTGCATGGATTGATGCTACTCCCTGACAGAGGTGACCCCATCCTGCAGTGTCTCCCCCTCTCCCCAAGGCACAGCCCCTGGCCGGTCGTGGAGAAAAGCAGCTTTACACATCTTCCAGGTGAAAGTCTAAGGTGTGGGGTGCTTTTGGAGGTTCTCCTGGGAATAATCTGTGAGGATCATAAGGGGAGGGGCTTTCACACCCTACTTGTTTCTATTCCCGAATCTGAGACACAGCCAGAAGGTAGCATTGACCCAATTCCACCTTGCTATAAATAACTGACCACATTATATGGGACAAATCTTGTAAATGAACACACACTACTTTCCGAGTATTAAGCTGTTGTTTAAGAGTCCTGTTTAACTTCACAAACGTATCCCCCTGCTACTACGAATCTTAACTTAATGGTGAGGTGGGGGGGGGGGGGGAGGTGGCGGATGAGACAGAGTAACTGGCCTGAACTTCTCACTAGTAATTAGTCCAGTGTAACCACTATTATGCCACTACTTTATGACAGTTGTTATATATGATTCTTGGGTCAAATGTCATTATCTCCAAAGTGTTTTTATCAATTAAGGTTTAGTCACGGGAGCAGAAACACTTGAAGTGGCATGGACTGGGGATGTATTATAGGAATTAGATCTTTCATAATTATAAGAATTAAAACTTTAAAAGTGGTCCTAATAGAATAAATGCAGTTTTATGGATGACGCTTCACTTTGAACTTAAAAGTTTTATATGTATTTACCATATTTTATGCATAGCACATCCTGTATGTTCTTGGTAAATTCCATTTTTAATGTAACAGTTAAATCAGATTATTGTCAATATTCATTTAAGATTTTTAAATTATGTAACTGAATTTGGATCAGTTGTTGATATTCACCATGTAAAGTGGTAACATGGGTCCCAGTGGCTCCTATCTGAGGATTGTGTTTCGAAGCCAGCCCAGGCAGGAAACCCTTATCTCCACTATACTACCGTCAAAGCTGGAAGTGAAACTATATCTCAAGTGGTATGAGCAGTCGCCTTGCACCACAGAAGCTCAAAAGACAGCTCCCAGGCCCTGAGTTCAAGCCCCAGGATCCACCCTCTCCCCTCCCCCCCAAAAAAAAGAAAGAAAAAAGGTGATGCCATTGGTAGACCTGGAGCACTGTATTGTAGATGATCAGTTGTGCGTAGATTTTGTTATGGTCTGTGTAGTATTTGTACTGAGAGCTTTGGCAGTTGTGTTTCTTGAGTAGCCAGTTCCTTCTTTTTCACCCCTTCCTGTAGTTGTGCCCATATGTTTGTCAGTGGACCATACAAAATTCAGAATTCTTACCTCTCTTTTTTGGCTTATCTTAACAGTTTTGGACTTTTTCATCATGTACATTCAATCATGGTTTTCCTAATAGACAGGGTAGTCTAATGTAATTTTTCCACACATCTATCATCTGAGATGTAAAGTGTGTGCGTGTTTTAAGTCACAGTACTGATCTAGTTTTTTTGTTTGTTTGTTTTTATCATGTTCTGGTTAAAATCTAAAGTTTGGATTTGGGTGGATTTCCAGTTACTATTTATTATAATGATTCTGCCACCTTTTTCTTCACTCTGACTGCAATATTAACCTCTCATAATTGAGATAATCTGTCTGTTTGACACATAGTATGCTCTTCTTAGTTTTTAATTGTTTTTACCTCTAACCATTTCTTTTAAAACATCCCTCATTTACTCATGTACTACTTCATTGGTCTCCTTCAAATGCTAAATACCGTTTCATTTATCCTTAGTAACCATGCTGAATTTTCTGTCCTTTTTAATATTTAGGTTTTATTGGATGAATGTACATTGCCCCTTCTCTAACTGTGTCTTAAATAATTGTCACTTACGGGAATTAAGAGCTACAAAGAAAGGAAAATGCTGACCCATAGACTGAGCAGAGGGAGAAAACGTTCCCACTGGGTCCAATTTCCTAAGAAAGACCATCAGGATGGTGACTAGGGTCTGAAATTATAGTCTGAGTGACCTCTAGAAAATGATCAGTTCACAAAAGAACTTCCTTATGTTTGCACCAAGAAAATAGGGCTGGGGAGTGGCCATCCTACCAGTGACAGACAGCTCTCCGTGTCCTTGGCTCGGTGATAAAATCCAGGAAGAGGAAACCATTGTTAGCTCACCAAGAGCTAGTGGGCTTAGGTCGACCTGCTCCAGCTCCGGGCAGGTGATGTGCACGCGCCGGCTTTCATCCTGAAGGGGACATTCAGTTCTAAAGGGACATTTACAATCGTTTTTGAGTATAGTTGTTCCAGTTACATGTTTACATGTAACACAGATTTATTCATCTAAACATGCATCGCAGTGTCATCCGTTAGACTTTCACCTTCCAATTGCATTTTTCTTTGTTTTTCGTTCTGAAATCGGGACTCTGGAGAGTAAATCATTGAAGTGTTAGAATTGAAATATGACAAAATCTATCTTATTTTAGATATTTACATATTGGCAGACTGTTGCTATATTTTCTACTTAGAAACAGTACATAACAAGTAGATTTCTTTATGTACAATGAGGTACCTCAATAATACTTTGACATCAGAAGATCAATATGGAATGACTTTAAAAATTAGTGGTGGTTTCAGATCTTAAATCACCCACAAACACTAAACAAATGATATGCGAAGAAGTAATGCAGAGTTCAAGTAATTAATAGACAGTCTTTAAGAATAGCTTCACATGAATTGCATTTTTCACTTAAAACTTTTACACATAATGGAAGGAGACATAAGTAATGGATGGCTGCATAAGACATGAATAACAACCAGAAAACAGAAAAATGAAGTTTCACAATCATTTAGGAGAGATTATTTGCAACACATAAGATTGATAGGGCATTAAAACAAGTTTTCCTGTAGAAGATCAGTATTTCTATTATACAGAAATCTCCCTTAAATTGATCTTTGTAAAATACGAATAGGTATTTTAAAACATATTCTTGCAAGAAGTATTGCAGAAATGCTCAACCTCATTAGTTATCACTACATCAAGAACATGAGGTGCCCATTTTCTTTAATGGACCTGAATGGACCAGATCTTTATCTCTCCTTTCTCACCTCCCCCCCATATATAGGTATCACATTTATATGCCTTTATTTATATTGATTCATTGATTAGTTGGTTTTTGGTGACAGCGTATACAATTAAAACTTTATTAGAAAGAAAGACTTTTAAAAAGTAAATAAATTTAAAACTGAAACCTGCAATTCCATATTTGTAGGGGACCATGGCATGTTTTTATTCATGAACACCTTGCGTAATGCTTATTAGATTTACCTGTTAGTATTTAAAATACTTATCGCAGCATTTCCACTCTTTCACATCAACTTTACCGATTTTAAGTGACAGTCTCTAAGGATACTGTGATGCGAGTTATTGTACCAGGTAACCTGCAGAGCACTGTGCCTGCTATGATCACTTTTGTTATTCACTTCCAAAAATAGGGGGCCAAGTGTGGAGACGCCGCCTATAATCCCAGCTGCTCGGGAGACAGACATGAGAGGGTAGCTATTTGAGCCCAGACTGGGCAGAAGCCCAAGTGGTGTGTGACCATGTCAGGCCTCTTGGAACTTGTTGCAGGAAGAATGGCAGAAGCTACAGAGGAACTGAGAAGGGAGCTTGTCGTGACAGCAGTCAGTCTGCTTGAGACAAGGGTACGACTCAGGGTGGGGGAGAGGGGAGGGGGTGGCGGAGGTAACAGGTGGATAAGAAATGTACTCACTGCCTTACTAGGAAACGGTAACCCCCCTGTGCTTCACTTTGACAGTAAAGAAATGGGAAAAAAAAAATGTCAGAGCCAGATGGAGCGGAGGGTGGGAGAGACCTGGCTGAGACCCGAGCACGCGGTGGGGCTGGGGCGGCCCCGCACTCTGGAGGGAGAGCCGGGCTCCACAGTTAAAGAGGGCCGCAGGGGATCTTGCAAGCGTGCGAAGGGTTTTTATCCCTGGGAGTTGTGAGCGTCGGCGTGGCGTGGCGTGGCGTGGCGGGGTTTGTGTCCCTCACTAGCTGTGCACTCTCACTGTGTCTGGAAGCACGAACAGATCTTACTCCGGTGAGGCTTTTGTGAGAAATGAGGAGTCTGTCTCTGTGAAGCGCACCTGTGCAGTGTAGCTGCTGTCTTTCAGAACATGGACGCAGGCGGCCAGCTCCTCAGCTCAGGGCGGCATGACCACCACACGGGAAGGGAAATTGGGGCGTCACCTAATGTCCCCCCGCCCGACACTTGACGGTACAGCCCCGTTCCGTTTCCCACGCGTGAGCGAAGGCCTAGCTTTTGCAGGAGCTTTCTCCCGTTGTGTTTCACAAACCCTGCCTACGATTTCCGTGATGCACCCAGGCCTGCCGCCAATCCCGCCCGCTCCCTGATCTCAGCGCCGCTCTCTTCCGTGCTGTCAGCTCATCTTCCCTGCCTGACGTCTGTGGCACACACAGCCCCCAGTGTTCTCCCTCGCCCTGGCTCACAGACAAGCCACTCTGGAGACTGCTAAGCAAATATTTGGCGATTCCAAGGACCAATGGGGTTATTATAAGTGAGAGTGACTCTGAGTGGCACTAAATGCATTAATCACCACGGAAGTTCTTTCTTCTTTAAGTAGTACATGAAGTCCGTGAGGCTTTTTCCTTTCAGCACTTTCCTGATGCGCAGCCCGTGCCGCAAGATGTCAATGTAGAACCACATCCAAGACGCTCGTCCTAGAGAACACGTCTAGGGGCAAGCTTCCCCAGCTTTGCTGGCTGTGATGGTCACTGGGGGTCAGTGTGCCTGCAGACAGCAGACAAAGGAATCTTGGTGCTTGGGTTGTTTCCACTCCGTCCTCCCTCTCCACCTCCTCGGTGATTTCTGCAAGAAGGCAGGAGAGTGTCAAGTACTGAAGGTCTGGAGAGCACTGAAGTCGGGGTGCGAGGCCATGCACACCGCCCGGCTCCTGCTTCCCAAGATGCTGGAGGATGTGGGACCTTTGCAGACCTGTCAGCGCCACACGCTTGTCAGCTCTTCTTGCACACTGCAGAAAAGGGGTAGAGGATGGAGTTCATGTTTCTCTGAATCTTGCTTTTTTGTACCTACATCGCTCCCGCAACATGGAGAGTAAGCTTCTCCCTACTTGGAAAGCCTCGCAGAGGTGCTTGTGTCCAGAGGCAAATTCTAACATCGCAACCATCTTTAGAAGCTTTGCATAATCTTGGGTGGATTAGCAAACTTGCGTATTTTTCTCTATTTTTTGTCAACTGGTGTTTTTGTGGCAAAAAGTGAGGGGCCAGGAAATAACCTACCTAGCAGGCGGCTCCGTGATCATGCAGCGAAGCCCTGCCAATGATGCTGAGCAAGACTGACTTCAACACAGAGCGACCAGACTTGTCTGACTTTGATCAGCTTGGGGAAAAAAAGCCTATTCTGAAGTTTAAAATCTAAAATGTGTTGGTCATGTTAGAAACATGTACTTCAGAGGCCAACTGGTGTTTTAGTCGATAGAGGACTGTGGTCCACAGGGCTTCATCCCTGTTCACCCTCCCTTACCTAGGGAGGGAGGAAGGGAAGGGAATTCACTTTTGAGTTTAGCTCATTGGATCCTCAAAGATCCACAGGCATTTTAGTGACAATTAACCTCTGCTGTGAAGGGCAAATCTAATTTTGGAAGAACCAGATATTCACCATGACGGAGCTAGAATGGAGGTCTTAATGTGCAGTTTGTCAGAGGTTGTAGCCAGTCTCTTGCTACAAGCTCTTGCTTGTAAAGTCAGTTTGGGACCAGTATCCCAGTACTCAGGCTCTGGGGGTAGTAGGTGGCTATACACTAGAAGTTACTATTAGAGCTTCTACAAAAGGATGCTAGATATTTTGTGTCTCATCCGGAAGAGTGTAGATTGATATAGCCAAAAGATAGAATGCTCTAATGGAATAAGCAGTTTCTCCCCTTCTAATTAATTTGCATGTTACATAAAGCTTAAAAGTGGATTATATGTAATCCATATAATGATGCAAGCAGAGTCTGTCTACAGACAGAAACATGTATAACGGTTAGTCTTTTTTATTACAGTGCTGCTTGCTATTCATACTTCTCCAAAGGCACCCACTCAAATATAACTTTCCTACCTATTGTGATCTTTTTTATTGGAAATAGGATCTGTTGATGATTTTTTTAATTTAAAAAGTCTGTTAATCTACATTGATTTCTAATTTGTTCTGGATTCCTTAGCTAAGAAATATAGTTCATCACAGGCTGTTCTATTACCTGACAGCAATTGATAAAGCGTCCATGCACCAAGTGTCAGAAAAGGTTAATATTTATTGATTTTTATGGTGCTACAACCAATGTAGTTTTGCCATCAAAGATGTATGGCCACTAGCAATGGAATTGTAAAACTGCAGGGTGCGCACCAGATTTTATTTAACCTATGCCAGTATTCTAGATTTTTTAAAAAACGACAAGTGCTAAACTTAATACATAAAGCTGCGAATGTGCGGCTACTCTGAACCTCTGGCTTAAATTTAATATTTTCATATGAAATACAAGAACAGCACTAGAAAACTGAAAGCCTGGCTTCAAACACAGCAATCACATTTAGCCTTTTCTTCTACTTTAACGCCATGCTATTGATCACAACAGATGCTTAAGCCACTGATAGCTGAAATCATGAGCAATAACGGAATTGCAATGGCAACACAAAAAAGTACATAACTAGCAAAGGGGGGAATCCCCTTTAAAGATGGTTTAAAGAAACAGTTTGTAAGAAGAGAAAAACAAAGATCTTCCTGCTTCGAATCATGAGTTCGTTCTTTGGTCGCGGATTGGAGTGCACACTGGTGTCATTTCTTCATTGATCTTCACCAGGCATAAATGTAATTCCTGGTTTATCCATAACACCAGCTGCCCCGAGCCCTTCCTATGGACTTGCTTTCTTTAATATGCCTAGGATTTGTATTTCTTAAGTAAGTTGCTTAATGGATCCAATAGTGAATGAAATAAGGTAATTTGGTTAATTACTGTTCTATTCTAGAACATACTAAAATTTGTTTCTTTCTGAATCTAGGAGTTAGGTGTGGATTAAAGCAAAACACCACCTGTGTTTGATATTTTAGTCAACTTTCTAAAGCGTAAAAAAATACACAGAGCCCATTTTACTCACCTAGTAGGTAACGGGACCCTTCCACGGTTTAGATTGTGTCTTGTCCGCATCCAGCTTTTCAAATGATGCTTATTCCAACAATCTTTGCCGTTTTTATGTGTTTCTTTCCCATAGGCAGCTTACCCATTTCATTGTTCTGATTCTAAGAGTTTTCCTATTCAGAGGGAAATTGTGCGTGACCTGCAATGCCACTCTCCTGGCTGGCTGAAATGCCATCTTCATGTGTGGCAATTAAAATTCTAAAACTGAAAAAAAAACTAAAAGCTTTGGGAAACATTTCTCAAGTTTGAAATATTTTTGATAAAGTTTTCGTTTTCCCTAAATTTTATTTACACTATTGTCTGAATTTCTTCATAAATCTCAGTGTCTGAAAAGTCTTTTTTTACATAGCTGTTTTCTGACATCCGTTGTTAATGGTTATTTCATTGATTTTATTCCTTTCCCTCTTAACCAAGCACAATCACATGTTAATAGCATAGTAATTAAAAGTCTTTATAACACTGCAAGAGCTCTATCCCTCTTGCTGCTTTCTTTTCAGCTCCGCTTGGTAGGAAGGTGTTGTAACCCCAGTCTTGTCTCTGACTCTGTAGTTCCCTACCCCTGAGCCCGTGGGTGACAACTAGTTGACAGGCGTCCTCAGCACTCCATTCATTTCTGAAATTAAACAGTGCTGCCAGGGCCAGGCGTCTACGTCTGAGCACCGCACCTCAGAATTACTCATTACCTGAGGTACTGGCTGATGTGTGAGGATGGTTTTATGAGATAATTAATTAATCTATCATATTTTAAGCATTGCTATTTAGTAGTGTACAATAGGAAAGCAATGAATTTCATATGCAAGCAAACCAGATTGTAAAGCACAGTAAAATAGAAATAGGAAAAAAATTCAAGACCATTTATACTAATTTACAAGATTATTTTGAGTTTGTAAGCCAAAGCATGACCGAATGTGGAATTTTAAAATTTCTCAAAGCAATATTTTCTATTAGAATCAGAGAAGTAATAACTATAGAATTTATTTTCTGCCCTACCCTGGGGGAAAACTAGCCCCTCTGAAGCACCCGTTTTTGTACATGTTTGATTTTTTTTTTAGTAGTTGAGTTCATTATTTTGAAAGATATACTTTTAAATGATATATTTTATTTTCAGAAAATATTTAACCCCATTTTAAATTTCTTCCTAAGCTTTTATTGGTGTATATGTCAATTTTAAATAAAACATATACTCTAAATTATAATGAAACGTCAGTGCCTATTTTGTAGATTTTATAACATTTGCCTTACCCCTTGCTTTGCTTTCTTCCTTTGGCTCGAAACTGAAAAAATGGTCATAATTTTTATGATTGGATTTTTATTAGAAGTTAAGTACAAGAAACTAAGCATAAATGTGCCACGTAAAAACATTTTAATTAAAGATAATAATGGCAAAAAGTCCTCAGAAATAATGATAAAATCATCTGATAATTTACATGCTTTATTTTTGAAAAATTCATCCGTGTTGCTGTCTTTGAAAATGATCCTTTCAGTGCATCCTAATGAGTACTTTCAGGGTGAGTTAAAAAATATGAAGTGGAGGCATTTTGGTTATTACTATTGTAGCTTTCATATGAGATCGGTTGCATTTTAAAATGTGCTTTTGTTACAGTACTTGAAGTGAGGTCAGTGGTCCGCAGATTGTCTTGCGCGTTTGACCAGGAGAAGGATCTCTGTGGGAGAGCCGGGCATGTGATCGTCTCTGTCCCGTGCTCTGGCTCCACGTCACCGTGTGGACACCTTCGCTGGAGCAGCAGGCTTGCCATGCGTTTCTCCTGTGTTTTATCACGCAGTCTTGGAGAGGAAGAAAGCAGTTGTGTGGCTCCTAAGGACAAGGGCTTTCTTTTGTGTAATTGACTTCCCTCCCCCCTTTCCAGTGAGGAATGCTACGTAATTTTACCTGAAATCATTACCGGTTTCATGTGGCCTGAGAGAATTAAAAATATTGTTAGGAAAGAGAGTCCAAGTTGATGTTTTCCGTGCCAGCATCAGCGCAGCTATTTCCTGAACTGCATCTTATTCACGAACTTCAAAGTAGCACTTCTGGTAGGAGCATAGGCACTCTTCAATAGGGTGTGATAGGAAGTGACTCTATGTAAGTTTAAAAATAAATCTGAGAAATTTTCAGCGAGGAATTAATAGGCACTCTTGTCACATTCGAGCCCTCCGGGTGCCCGCCAGCAACACCGAGCAGCCGCCGTTCCCCCTTTCTTCTCTGAGTGTCTGGCTGGTGGACCGGGCACCAGGGCTGCCCCTTGCCAGCAGAGCCCGGGTCAGGTCAGCCTGGCCCAGCCTGAAGGGAAGCCCTGTACACACAGACAGGTAGGAGGTGCCCCTGCCGAGCCGAGCCAGCCATCTTCCCGCAGTTAAATACATCCTGACCCAGCACTGCTCCCAGCCTCCCTCTTTCAAATAGCGGGCTCTTTGCCCTAAGCCTTTTGTTCCTGATCCCACTCCTTTTGTCCAGTTCTCCTTTGGCCTCTCACCCCCTCTCCCTTTTATTGTCTTCTTTACAAGAGCACAGAAAGGTGCTGTAAATTCACATGGACAAAGCCAGGGTTCAACGAGAGAACGTCTCCTGAGGTACAATAATTAAGTGTAGCGCCAGCAGCAGAACCCGGCAGGCGCTCTTGCTAGGCAGTGGACTGAGAGCCCTGTCAAGGTGTGAGCTGCAGAGAACCTGGCAAAAGAAGTGGCTTCTTTCAACCTTAGAGAGAGAGAGAGAGAGAGAGAGAGAGAGAGAGAGAGAGAGAGAGAGAGAGTTCGTGTCTTTTTCTGCTGCTTCTCCTTTCAGCTGTATTACGTTACCCATTTGGAAGACAGGATTCTTTTCCTGGTCCTTTGTCCACACAGACTCTTTAAGAGGAGCTCTTCTTGCTGGTCGTCGTCCTGGTCCTTTGTCCACACAGACTCTTTAAGAGGAGCTCTTCTTGCTGGTCCTCGTCCTCGTCGTCGTCGTTTCACTTTACATGTGGTAGAAATTCCATGCTTACTGCTCCTTCCTGTAACCTGCTTCTTGTTAGCACATTCCCCCACATGTCACCTTCATTACTCAGTGTATCTGTGAAAACTTACGTTCCAGATTGCTGGCTTGAGTGGGCTTTCTCCCCTATTCTCTTCTCTCTTACACAAAGCTCTGAATCTGCAGGCAGTGATTTTGAAAATTCAGTTCTGTTGAAACTATTACTGTACTTCCAACTTGAAATATAGCAAACACTGAATGCTCAACTGTGCCAAATTAATTTATTCTTTTAAAAATCATTCTGAAATGCTTCATTTGTATTTTTGAAAATTATATTTCATAAGAAAATGACTCGTTCTCTTATTTATTATCAAACCTGAAGAAGGATCAAGTTCCTGTTTGAGGGAAAAAAGAAGGAAAAATGTCTGAGAGAATTAGGTTAAAGGTGTTAAGGTGTCTGAATACCTCCTAGTGTTTTAAACTTCTGTAAGATAGCCATGTAAAAATGTAGATAACTAGATGGAAGTCAGAGAAAGCAACATCTAGATTATCTGACCTTAAACTATGATACAAATTAGTGTAAAATAAAGTCAGAAAGAGAGACATTATAATTTAAGATGTTTTCTGTGAGGTTCTATTTCAGTATACAAATTAGAAAACACAGTAACATAGACAGTGAAAGGGCAGGTAACACGTAGAAAAGAAAACTGTAGAAGAATCAAGAAAGCCTAGTTAGCCACACTGTTGGCGTTTTAGAACAGACAGGAAAGGAGTTGAAAATTTAAAGTGGAACTACATGGCTAATAAACAGGGCAAGAAAAAGTGAAACCGTGCCGAAGCCATGTGTGGTATTTTCATACATGCATTTCTGTCTGGCACACACACCTTTGAGATCAAATACTTGAAGTGACCAGCGGGTACTGGGAATCACATGGGTGTATTGGTAAATGAAAAGCTTATTGGAAATGTATTTTTCATACCAAAAAAGAGGAAAAGACTAGAAGGTAGTGGATCTGGAATCCATCCCTGTTTTTCAGTCAGGTTCACCAAACCCTCTCGCCTTCTCGCTGCTTAAATTCTCTAAAAATAATGTAAGATAAAATAATTGAGTTTGAAAGCAAAATTTCTCATTCTTCCCTGGTGTAATGTACCATGGTCTGTGAAATTAGAAGTAATACATCTCGGCCCCAATCCCTGGCTACCCTCTTCAATGCGTTCCCTTGATCATCTTGATTGAGATTAGGAGGAATACAGAATCCCTGCTGCCAGCATAACTGTTCTTCTCCACAACTGGTCTCCAGTGACCTGGGAAAAAGGGTGTTGACTTCCAAGTTCTGAAATCTTGTGTCCACAAGTGAAGAACCAAACCTAGGTTTGTAGGGTGTAGCTCAGTGGCAGAACACTTGCCTAGCATATGCAAGCCAGTTCCCAGAAGCTGTGGATGGGATGGGATGGGATGGGATAGAACAGAACAGCATGGCACAGATGAATACATTGATTAAGAACAAAACATGATCTCTTACATGATATTTTTAACAAAGGATTGCAATAGGCAGGCAGTGATACCTCTACCAATGAAGAGGGCACATAATTGGCACCATTCTACAGCGTTTCAGGCATGTTATGATCATGATTGCTGCCATCCCATGGCTTCCTGGGCATCTGTTAGGATCTCTCTGAAATAGGAGGGTTAGCACTGGGTGTACATTCCGGCTCCAGGAACACACCCTAATGGAACGGAGAGGCCTCTTTGTTTGATATGGAGCCATTCCCTCCAGAAGTCATCTTAGAGATTCAGAGTGTGAGGCAAAACACCAAGTGGAGTTAGAGGCACAGGCTAGTCAGGAGTCACCAGCCGCTGGTGGAAAAGATCACTGAGATCACTGAGGAAAAGGCGCCCTGGGGCTTCCTGAGGCTGTGATGCCCAGGCTGAACTCCTGATGACGACCTTGTGGCTGTAAAGCTCACCGCCAGCGGACTTTCCACAGCATCCTGTGGATGCCCCGGAGAGCTCCGCTCCTTTCCTCCACTCTGCCACCATCCTAGTGTCTAGATACTTTATGAACCTATTTTGGTGTTTTTTGTTTTTTTTGGTCAGTCCTGGGGCTTGAACTCAGGGCTTGGAACACTGTCCCCGAGCTTATTTTCTTTGCTCAAAGCTAGCCTCTACCACTTGAGCCACAGCACCACTTCTGGCTTTTTCTGTTTATGTGGTGCTGAGGAATCGAACCCAGGGCTTCATGCGTGCTAGGCAAGCCCTCTACCAGTAGGCCACATTCCCTGGTTACATACTAAAATAGCAAGGGACAAACATTTGTGCAGTCTCAGGAGGCCCTCAGTGGGTAGGTAGGCAAGTATTAATGAACAGTGGCCATGGTTTTCATTCTTTCTGCTACTCACTTGGATGTAAGTGCCATCTTGAAAAATAGTATAGGCTTCACCAAGAAAATGTGCGTGTCAGCTGGGCTTAGGCTGTAGTCCTCCCAATGAAGAAAGCGGTAGGCATGGAGTCCCTTTGTAAACTTCTCCTACCCTCAGAGATGTTATAAATCCTTTTGTTGTCGTCATCATCCAAATCATGATGGTAGCGCTGGCACTTGTTTTAAGAGTTGTTTTTTTTTTGCATATGTACTTTTTTTTCTTTATTGTCAAAGTGATGTACATAGGGGTTACAGTTTCATATGTAGAACAGTGAGTGCATTTCTTATCCAACTTGTTACCTCCTTCTTTAGGGTATTTGATGCCTCCTCTTTTATTGTGTAGTTTAACACTCTCTCTCTCTCTCTCTCTCTCTCTCTCTCTCTCTCTCTCTCGCCCTCTCCCTCTCTTTTTCTCTCTCTCTCACAACAAAAAAACTTTGGAAACATCTCTCTTAAAACCCAGAGCAGTGTCCCACTTTGTTGCTAATGGGAATACTCTGAATGCATACTTTATGCTCTCTCACCTGACTCTCCAGGGTTTTCATACTTTTAACAGGATATGGTTTTTAATGAGGCTTCTAGAAGCTTTAGAAACTTCCTTAATGATTTTGTTTTGACCTTTTGCTATTGCCTTTACTGGGACTGAGTTGATTGTCTATACTGAAAATTTGCTGCCATAAGTCCTATTTTAATATTTCCACATGTAGCTTTTTCCTTTTTTTTTTGATCCTGGAATGGGCACATATTAAGAATCATAATGGGAAATAATAATCTTAACTCCCTTTATGTAATAGCAGTGTATTACCCAAGAGTCTAAGTTACCTCTTCGTTAAGACCATAGCAACTATGATTCCCAGATGTCTCTAAACGTTCAAATTTTGCCCAGCTTTACTTTCTCTGTATAATATAGATGTTTTAAAACAGAACCAAGCAAGAAATGTTCACTGTACCAATTACTTATAAACAATAGGAATCCCCACAAGGGAGTGAGCCCCTTGGTATGGGGCCAGGGCTACCCTTTCTTTCTTCTCTGCTCCTAGATTCTGTACTCCTCAGGATCTACTCAAGATGGCTCCCCTGTTGATTTTCTTGAATAGCTGTACACAGGAACATTATGGAATATGGGCACACACCACATAATCCTGGGTCTTACATAGTGTGAGTTCTCAGTGTGCTAGCATTGACTGGGTTCCTTTGTGGCTTTGTCTTTTCGATGCTTGGGTGTTTCTTCCTTCATGTCCCTATAATTCTTTAGCTAACAGAAAAACTCTTGAAACACAACATGTTTTCAAAGTATTGGTTTTTTTTTCACTTTTCTCTATTACAGAGCTTCATATTTGTAAATTTATTTCATTGTTAGTATTGTCTTTTGTTTATATGAAAGTATTATTAATCCAATTCTTAATTTTGATTCATTTTCATAGCAAGTTTTTCTTTACACATTACTTTTCAGAAATAAGCTCAACTTCCTAAGTAAATAATAAAATGAAGTTTTTTTTCTAAATAGTATTTCAAGAATAATTGGGGAATAGGGTAATTGTACAAAAATTTGCCAAAATAAGAAAATAAATGCAGTAATGTTTGGAAAGTCGGCATCATTTTTAATAGAGTATATAAAAAACAGTAAGGCAGAAATTCAGAAATACATAGTAAGCAATGGCCCTGGCACAGCTCTGTGAAGGGGGCTGCTCAAGAAGCCATCCTGTTGATTTGGCCGAATAACTCTAGCAATTGCGAATACCCTCAAGCATTTTCAGTATTTCTTCAGCTTCCATCATTCAAAAGTGATACCCTTCCCCCAAAGTACTAACAAGAGATCAGCATTTCAACATCATAACCATGTGAGTCTAGAGATAGGAAAATGTTTGGTCATTTCCAAGTAATGTCTAATTTACTAAACCTAAAGCACTAGGTAACATAGCAGCACTTTTTTTACAGCAAAATAGGGAAATCTAAGGACATGACATTTAAAAAACAGTTTTACTGAGACATAATAAACTACATGTTTAAAATATACAGTATGATTTTTTGGCATAAATAGGAAGGAGTGTGTTATGGGGGCAGAAGGCACATAGGAAGAAGTGATCTTCTCATCTGGACTTCTGTACCAGGACGGCCTGGTGTGAGGAGGAAATGACTTCTTCTGAGTTGTTAGGATTGGCTCCAGATTACAGTTCTCTCAACAGGATCTTTCCAGTAACCAAAAACAATCTTGCAGTGTCAGGATCACTAACATATTTTCTACGGAAAAGCTACTTGGGAGGCCAAATCATAATCGGAATGTTGCTTTACCGACTTTAAAGCCGGAACAGAGTATTGGAGTTGGATTGGTAAGAACTGTAGCTCTGTCTGTCTGAGACCATGACCTGTGTTGAGCCTCCCCATGTGCCACTGAGATGCAGAAGGCCAGCCTCCGGGACGCCTCTGCCCCCGCTGCTGTTGGACGTTCCGCTCAAGCTGGTCCCGGTGGCCCTGAGTGTCGTGGAGATGTGCACAGATGACACGGGACACAGCCCTGCTGGAGTATTGCGAGTGTCCCTTGGTTGGCATGGCACAGCCCCCCGACAGGTTCCTTGAGTGATGCGTTTCCTGAGGTCAGATTATCTGAGATGTGTTGCACTAATTATACTGACTTGTAGGGTTGGTTTTTATTTTGTTTTGTTTTGTTTTTAGTTTGACTAGCTCTTTCTAATGGATTGCACAGATGAATTGAGTTTTGAAATTGTTCTAAGGAATAAGCAGGAGATGGTTACAGTCTATTATTCTTAATAGATTAGGAACTTGAAAGTGTCAGTTTGTGTAAACATACTTATATTTATGCAATAAGTACCTAATTAGCAGATTCCCTGGATATCTTCATTGACGGTTGCTCTCTTACCCACAGGAGAATTTCAAGATGGGCTTTGTTCTGTACGAGTGCCACAGTGGAAGCATGGCTACCCATCTGGAGGGAACTGTACTCTCTTCGTCCCTCTCTACATAGAGGATTTGGTAGTCGTGAGCTTCGGGGTTTAGTGAGGTCTTGTATGGAAAGCTCTCCTTTGGGCACATCCTGGGCCCTTACCAAGGGAGAGTAATTATGAGCACCTGGAGTCCTTCTCTCCTGAGAGATGACACACTTGTCCACTCAAGAGTATTCCTTTCTTAGCAAACTTTATTTTTTGAAAGTAGAGGATTTCAAATGGCTGTTATTTTCTATAATGAATTTAGAATGCCCTTCCTCTTTCTTCTCCCCTGGCCCATGGCAGAAGGCACACAGTTTTCAAGGAAGCGCCTTAAGCCTGACATGTGTTTTGAACCATGTTCAGGCCTCCCAAATCATACTCGTCGGCTTTCCCTTGTTCAGAGAATCACAGCATATGTCTCAACAGTATAAAATTGAACATAAATGTCTCCACTCAATAGACATGGACTTCTTTTGAGTATTTCTTCCATCCATCCATCCATCCATCCATCCATCCACCCACCCATTCACCAGTCACTTAAGTCTTCATCGTGTGTGAGAAGCTAGCTAAAGTTTGAGATACAGTTGTGGATGGATCAGAACTGAGAGCAGCACATCAGTGTCCTTGTTGTTCACTGGGTCTTATGTTCCTGCAGGTTTGACATAAGCACACGATTGAGCAAGCTAGTGGAGAAAATGGCAGGTGCTCCAAAATGAACAGTTGAAGTACCCAGAGTCCCCAGGTGTCTTTGCTCATCTCATCTCAGAGTACCTGGCAGCAGAGAGAATGTCTGAGCTGTAGGGGGCTGATGAGAAGCCAGGCAGGCATGGCCAGAAGTTTTCTATGCTGAAGTAAAGCAAAAGGCTCCAGGCGTGTGCACTGGTGGCCTGTGTGAACGATAGGTGTATCCCAGATAGGCTGCTGGCACCATCATGTAAACGTTGGCATACAGGGAGTGAATGAATAAAACAATAGGCTGGCCCTTACTACTCCTGCTTAGAGCAGAAGCAGAAAGTCTTCTGTACTAATTAATTCTGGTAGGTGACATTGGTACTTAAGATCAAAGATTCTGAGGCATATACTTCCTAAGTAGCGTAGAGCGAAGAAGAGTAAGTACCATGCTTGTAACTTCTAGAAGGAACATGACCTCATTTATAAAGTAAGGTCTTCCGAGCATTTAGGGCTCACAGCTGCAAATCCACAACTGTGATTAGACTTTTTCATTTCTAAATCTCTATATCCTATACATCAGAAATATTTCATTTCATTGGTAGGAAGCAACATAGAAACTGTTGATAACTTCCTAACTCATGGAAGATTACCCTTGCTATTTTGCTGGATTGTCATCTTCAGGGGCGAAACCATTTTTCTCAGATATCCCAAATGTTAGTATCTTTACAAGAGTCCAGCAGAGTGTGATGTCTTTTAGCATACTGTTTCTTGCTTAAATGTCTACCCAGGTAGATATTAAGGTACCTGCTGTGGAAGAATGCACCTTGGCTGTCTTCTTCCGGCACTGAAGATCAGGTGGCTAACACAGCCCCTGGAACATGTTAGATGTTCTATCAGTATCTCCTGTGGCAATAGTTGGGAATAGGCCCTGCAAGAAGTGACCCTGTTTTTCATTCTATTCATTCCCCCTCCTCATTTCTTTTTTTTTTTGGCCAGTCCTGGGCCTTGGCGCAGGGCCTGAGCACTGTCCCTGGCTTCTTCCCGCTCAAGGCTAGCACTCCGCCACTTGAGCCACAGCGCCGCTTCTGGCCGTTTTCTGTATATGTGGTGCTGGGGAATCGAACCTAGGGCCTTGTGTATCCGAGGCAGGCACTCTTGCCACTAGGCTATATCCCCAGCCCCCCCCCTCCTCATTTCTACACTGTAGCTTCAGCCTTCTAGAACTAGTAGCATATGCCAGCTTCTTCTTCAAGTCTACTCCTGAGTGTCCCTTCTCAATTGTGGGCCTGGGACTGGGAAGCCATCTCTTTCTCATTCCCCAAGGCTAGAGGTAGCTTCTTCCTGCTCCCAAGATACTTGTGTGCATGCCTGAGATCGCCTGTTAAATATTTATCTCTCTACCTGTAAACTTTTTGTAGGCTTGCCAGTTGAAGGATTTGGGGGTGAGCCACAGTGCCAGTTCTGGCCTTCTTGGAGATGAGTCTCATGGACTTTTCTGTGTGGGTTGGCTTTGAAGGGGGATCCTCAGATCTCAGCCTCCTGAGCAGCTAGAATTGCAGGTGTGAGCCACCAGCACCTGGCTTTTGGTTTATCTTTTAAGCAGATACTTTCCTGGTTCCAGGGTTTGAATTCAGGGCCTCACACTTGCTTGTTATTACATGAGCCGTGCCTCCAGGTTTTTCCTAGTTTTGGAAATAGAAGCTCATAGACTTTTCCTATGCTGACTCCAAATCAGTATCTGTTGACACTCAGCCTCTGCCATAGCTAGGATTGCAGGTGTAAGGAAGCCATCAGCACTTGGATTTTAAATAGTTCTATTTGTACTTTTTTCATATTGGGAAAGCATAGAAGTCCTTTTATTTTTCTCCATTTAGTGGACTTAAACTTGATAGAAAAATCTCTTCATTTATGAAAGTCTTCAAATTTGTTACAAGAAGAAAGAATTGATAGCATTGTCTACATTTTAACTTCTTACATTTTATTGGATTTTATATTCAGCTTTCAAATAATTCACATTATTAACAGTATTTTATTTAGTATTTATAATTTCACTTGGCATATATTTTCATGACTTTAGAATATTCAGAATATGTCACACTTCATGGATTGTTCATTGGAGCATTTAAAGTGCATTAAAAGAGCATTTTGAGGAAGCCCTCCCATCATTGGAAATTCTATGGTATTTGCACAAATAAGAAAAATGTACATTTCCCATTTAGATTTGAATGCCTGCATAGACCCTCCTGACCGTGAGTGATCAGAAACATTTGTGGCGCCCTCTTGGGGAACAGCATGTCTCTCCAGCCCTGGGTAGACTCTGCCTGCAACCTCTGTGAAGAGCAGTTACCTTGTGAAACCCACGCCAGCAAACGTTAAATGTAGGGCTGGCAGGCAAAGTGACGATCACAGACTTTGATGTAGAACTCCCCCATGAGCTCCCGGAGCCCAGGCCTGTGTTGGGGTGGGATCCGATAGTTGGGTGAAGAAGCCTGGAACCCAAGCCACTGGCCTCCCTAGGATCAGACTATAAAGCAGACAGCAAGCAGTGCACATCTCTCCGTCCATCTTATCTTTGCTCGTCACTTTAGATACATCAGTGTTATATGCTTCCAAGTAGGATTTCAGTTGGTTTGCAATGAAAACACAAAGAAATGAAGAAAAATCAGATAAGCTTAAAAGTGCTTTTTGTTTGTTTGCAACTTTAGGATTTCTTCTACATGGAAGAGAATTAAAAGTAATCCATCTTGCTTTGTCAGTTGAGAAAAATTTTCACGTACACCATCTGAAATGTTCAGCAACCTGTTTTCTGTTTTCTCAGTTTTTCTGAATCCGGCTCTTATTACCAAACACATAAATTATGTTTATCTTGATTTTTCTACCTTTATCATATCCAGGATTAAGTACTTTAACTACATACATTTTCTTTAGTTTGAGTTCTACAAATAAGTGCTGACAATAGTGAATATCTTTCTTGCTTTTTGAGCCATAGGATTCTGATTGATACTCAAGTGTGTCTCCAAGTGTGGCACACAGACTGCTAGTATCAGAACTATTTGCGAATGGTAAATGTCTTGTGAAATTCAGAGTCTACCTAATGAATGAAAATGACTTCATGTAGAGCTCAGCATTCTTTATTTTTATCTATAATTGTGATTGCTTTAGAGAGAACTTCAGGTAAGGGCTATGCAGAGCTTTTTTCTTTTTTTAAAGAAAAGGGGGGCAGTTATTTTCATCAGGTTTAAAAAAAGGACACTAAAAATTCTAAATGTCATCATTAAAGTTGATGCCACTTGCCACAGTGTATTGATATTATTGCCTCCCTTGCTTTAGTGAGCAATTTAATTACAGTTTTAGCATTTAAAATGCCCTTCGTTTTGGGCAGTGAACAGAGACAAGGCCCCTTCCATTCCGTCTTTTCTTTTCAGTTATCGCAGTGCATTTCCTCGCTGGTCCCCCTGCCTCGAGGGGGCGGCTTACCTGAGGCCTCCCTGCCCGTGGACACTCGCGTAGCTTCCTCTCCCAAGTGTTCCTCGAGCTTTACCAGGCCAATAAAGCTAAGAACATAACTGTTTGAGAAGCAGAAGATATCTAACAGTAATAGTTCAACTTTTCACTAAGGACATAAGACATGAATTATAAAGTGATTAGCCCATTACTTCTTGGAATGGATGGTATTAGAATTAGAACTCAGATTTCTTACACATCTATCCTCTGTCTGGTACTTTCTTCTGAGATCCCACCAAAATGATCTCTTGTGTTAAATTTAATCATCTTCCCAGATCTTCTGATGTTACATTTGTTCAGTCAGGGTGGGGCTGGGGGATTGTGCATGTTTATTATGGCTTTATTATTTTTTTTGTTTATCCTAACACTGACTACCATAAATCTTTGTAGGAATGGAAAGAGGTGATTCGAGCAGCAAGTCATGGGTAGAAGTGGTCCAGAAAGACTAGGTGTGGTTTACATATTACACCGTTGTGCAGTCTGGGGTGATGGATTCCAGGGATGGCTTTGTGTAGTTTTTATGGTGGTGGCTTTAGGTGTTATGTGACCTGTCATAGTCTTCTCATAGCACATTCACCACTTGGAGTGGGGTATAGAACATCACATTCATTCAGGTCCTTTACCTTCCCAACTTCAAAGTTTCATTGTCTTAAATACAGTTTCTGTGTAGATGGTTTCACCAGTCATGGAATTCACAGTTGGCAGTTCTTTACCCGCAGCAGTTGATAAACACCGTGCCACCTCTTCTCCCTTCGTAGCTTCAGGTCAGAAATCTTCTTTTATTTGAAGTCTCCAGGTAGATAATATGTTATTTCTTTCTGACTGATTTCAAGAGTTCTTCTTTACCTTTAATTTTCAAAAGCTTAATTACATTGTGTCTTCATGCAGATGTGTGTGTGTGTGTTTTCTTCCTTCAGGTTCACTGAGCTTTTTAATCTTCAGGGATCTATCTTCCACCAAACTTGGGCAGTTTTCTGACATTGTTTCTTTAAATCTTTATTCCTTTCTTTCTTTGCTTCTTCTTGAATTCTGGTGATTTGAAGAGTCGTAAATCTACCGTTGAGCCAAATCAGCAAGTTTTAAACTCATTCATTGTGTTCTCCAGTTTCATAATTTTAAAATGCCTCTTCTTTGTAACTTCTTTGCTTGCTGATGGTCTTGTTCTCCATTGGTGTCAAGGACCAAGCCCATGTCTTCCGCCCCCTTCTGGTGGGTCCTTGAGTTGTGGCAGCATTTCTGCAGCCTTCACAAGAAATTCTTCTTGTGTGCTTCTTGTGCCTTTTCATAAAGACACCAGTGATGTGGAGCCAGGAGACCGGCCTCCTCCGATAGGACCTCATTTCATCCACCATATACACACATTTGATCTAACAAAACCTATGAAATATAGACTTTTAGTAGACCATAGTCTGAACAGCAGTACAAATGTGAGGTGAGAAGTAGGGGCGTCGACGTTTGCCTTGGTCCTGGGTGTGGAAGAGCCAGCTTCGTGATGCCTCTCTCTGTACCGTGAATTGCTGCCACCTCAAGCATGGCCTTGTGGATTTTAGTCATATCTTGGAGTAAGCATAGAGCTTTCAACCTTTCGTCTTGAAAAGAAAAGTCTTAATATTCATATAAATCTTAATAATAAAGAGTATAAAGAAATGAAAACAAGACTGGTCTCCAATACAATGGCATTATCATGGATTAATTTGCTACTTGTTTGAAAGATGGTTTCTAATGACATCTCACATTTTCCCCTAAGTATCAAATTACCCTTGGCAACTTTACCTGATTATCTTAATCATGCTAAATATGAAGCTGTCTTACTGGGAGGTGTTACTTTTAGAGATACTACATTTATGCCTTGCAGCAGTATTCCACTACAACATACATTGAAAAAAAAACTACCAATATTGAAGGGGTTATGTCTTATTCCCTATTTGGAAGGTGCAGGGTGGAACAGGAAAGAGTACTAATTTAGGACCTCTTGGTTCTTCTTACAGTAAATCGTATATTTCTGATGCTGTCACTTCAAGTATAGGATACATCATTATGACCTTAATAACGACCAACATTTGTATGTGTATGTGCACTTAGAATGAAATTGTGAGCACTCAAAAGCTCTGTCTTTTTTCTCAGCTTCTACTTCATTTTGTCTTTGGGAAGAGAAGAATGGGAATCAATGCAGAGTGAAAGTATTTGTAAAATCTGAGATGCTATCTCCTTGCTGCTTTTTATGTGCAATGTATAGGGCTGCCAACAGATTCTGGGACCAGGTCCATTAATACATACTTAGGTTATGCAGGATTTTGTCTTAATATGCTCAGTCTTTATTTATGTAAAGCATAATTCTGAATCCATTTGAGTAATGTGCATTTAGCATAAGCAGAGTTGTAAGCTGGCATTATTAAAATGCATAGAGTCGACATCCTGGGCTTCTGCTGAAATATGCTTTTAATTGAAGCAGAATTATAGCGATATATTAGCCACGTGAGTCTGATTATAGCCCAGCATTGGCTTGCACAGAGCTCTTTCCTCCAGAAGAACAGTGTGGCATAGCAGCTCCTGTGTTATGGCTAGATGTTAAAATTCTGCGGTATATATATATATCTGAATTGTTTGATGGAGTGTTATCTAAGCATATGTTTTCTTCTGAGAGATGCATCTTGTAGCCAAGTAGCTTTGAAAAGAAGTTGTCAGTGATAATTATATTTACAAATGATTGAAGGTCATTCATAAAAAAACATGCATTGCTTAAAGGAGCTCTATTTCTATTTCAGCCTTTGGAATAACTAATAGCAGGAATAAAGTAAACATTCTCTGATTATACTTTTTGCTTACTTCAATGTTTTTATTAAATTATAATTCATACTTTGCATAATAAATCCAGGAAGAAAATTGCTTATAGATGCCATCATTCCTCTGTAGATTAAACGTCAGTGTTCAAAATTAGAAACCTAAAATTATCAACATCAGTGAATATGCTAAACCTTAATTTTCTAATTTCAACCTGCAAAAGGAGGTCTTTGGGGCATGATAATGTGATAACATGTGGTATCTGTTTTAATAAGTAATGCCTCTAACAAGGATTGGAATCCGATATAGTATGAATGCATCCTGAAGTTTGGGTAAGGTATTTTTTTCTACCACATGTTATTTTAGTCAGGGCTCACAGACAAAATGACCTGCTTTTTCAAAGTATTTCTCTTCATGCCAACTTATGGCTACCTTTCAGTAAACTTAGAAGCTGTCTTTTTATTTATGTACTTTAATTAACCACATAAAATGTCTTCCACATACATGATCTTCGTTCTTTCAGTTGTGCTGCCTTTTGTAAGTAGATGCTGCTGGACTGTGAGGGCTCTGGCTGGTTTTGACACACGTTGCATTGCTTACATTCTCATTCCAGCTAGACCTGATTTCACAGTCAGGAATACCCACATTTTCCTCATCAGTCAGTAGTCTGCTTGTCCTTCTGTATTAGGGCCTGTTTTTCAAAGGGGTGAGTTTATGTGTCCCTGTGCCATGCCTCTCTTCCAAGTTCAGCTGTTTTATGAGATTATTTATAGCACTAGTGTCCCTTATATTAAACTCCTTTGTTCTTCAACCCAGGGATTTCTCTCTACAGGTCTAGCCTCACAGGTTGATCACAGACCTACGCCACTGTAATTCAGTAGAGCGCTGCCCTGTTTACAAAGTCCAGAATTCCTGTGCTGTCTGTTAGGGCAATCAGCACAAAGACCAAGAGCTTTTGGAACTAAATAAACAATGAGAAAAACATTCTGGGCTGCCAGTAACCCTTCCCAGGAGACTTAACAGCCTTTGACTACCAGGCATCAGTTGCTGTAGATGCCTATAGAGTATGAAGGCTGACATTTTGTCTTACTGTGTTTTGCCAGTGGCTCTCAGTCTCCCTCCCCAGCACACTCTGCCTTCCCACAGAACCTACGCGGTTGTTGTTAGGATGGATAGCCACACCTGCGTTCTGTCGTGTGTGCATAAATGTGGGTTTCTGATATGGAGCATGAGATTATTTCAAGTCGATGGCTTGACTACATGGGTAATTTTCCTGGTCTATGAAGAAGACAACCTGCACTAACTATCAAGTGGAAGCCCTTAATCGGTTAGCAAAGGTTTGCATGAGAGCTACTGTGTGTCTGAGGAATCATGCGTGCGTGCGGACAGGCAGAAAACAAAAGGATTGTGTCCCTGGTGTGGAATTGTTACAATTTAGACAGTGCTTTTGTTTAAATTCCTCTTTTGTATTTCTTTGATAAATGACTTGCCTTCTGGTACATTTGATGGCCTTCTTGATTATCTGGATTCTGCTTGCAGTAGTTTGTGATGAAAATTGAGAAGAAACATCTGGAAGTTCTAGCTAGTCTGGGTCAGGTTTAGCCAACTCCTATTTTCAGCAATCGAGCAGTAGGACAGAGTGTAAAATCAGTCCATGGAAGGGTCTGCCTGCCCACAGGTCCCAGCTGACGCCAAACACCACAGTCAAATGGTTGGGACATTTTTACAGCAAGTCATTGTGTAGGCAGAGCACGTGTGAGTGTGTATCTCCAACACGTTTTCTTGTAAGAGGCTCATTTAAAAGTCAAACCTAAACTTAGATATAAAAGGATACTGATAAATAACAGGTTGAGTTTAATATTACACATATGTAATTAACTGATGAGTGTAAACTGTCCTTTAGGACAGTGGGAAGTGGTGCTATTTATTGCCCCCCCCAAGGTGATTCAGCACTTGATTGTCCACTTGGCACGACTTAATCTAGAAATGGGGACGCTGGTATCCATGGATGACACTGAACCCTATCACTTAATGCCTTTTGCAGCTTGAAGAGTGACAGCAAAACTTGCACAAATTTTTATTTCTCCTCAAAATTACTTGAATACAAATATCTACTACAGTACCATTACAGATGACCTGATAACTGAGTTGGCTGTGCAGTAACTAAGGTGCAAGTAGTGTAGATAACATTAATATACTGGCAGAGGGGGGCGTCACGGGTGCTCACAAGAACATTACTCCGGCACATACACAAATTAAAATTTTGCTTTCTAGAATTTTCTCTTTAATATTTTTGTTTTGTCTGTGTGTATGACTTGTGGGTGACTGAAACCATAGATGAGCAAGACTGCTTTTTTCTAAGTCCCAGTAGTCAAGATATATTGTCAGTGTTGAAATTTTTGCCAATCTGACAAAGAGCAAATCTCATAAATTCCTCATTCTCATTGGGGTTTTTTAATACTCTTCATGTAGGTTTAAATTTTTTTCCATAATATAAATTTCAGTCTTAACTGTCACATTATGTTCAAGACATATCCATTTATTGACTACGTTTATGGTGTCTTTTGTCTTGTGACATCATTTTTATTCTTTATCAAAGGCCATTATAGACTGTGAAGTCCTCAAAACGTAGGTGATAGGCCAATAAATCCTTCATAGGTCTGGTGCTACTGAATTGAATTTGGAACGTGTTAAAACAGGGCATGTCCACGGGTACCACGAGCAGGGGTTGAGATGTCTTGTGTGGGCTGGCGTGTGTAGCTTTGGCTAAGGAAGGCCTGGGAGTCAGGTGACGCGGTCTCAGCTTTCGCCGATGGACCACAGGAGAAATTTGATATTTGGAGAAGGAGAAGCATATCATGATTAGATATACATTTTACAAACTAACACTACTGTGATGGAGAAATGCAGGCAAGCACAGGCAAGCTTGACTTTGTTAAGAAGTGATAGGAATCCAGATGGGAGTTGAAATCTAAACCTTATTAGAAGCCAACTGCAAGGGAATGGCACCGTTAGTGCTGGCAAGTGGGAGAAAGGAGTGCCCGGAGTGGCTGGCGACACACCGAGCCGTCGAGCGGGGAGGCACGGGGAGGCCGTGAGGGGCGGGAGAGAGCCAGGCGCTGCCACCAGCTGGGCAACAGGTTCATCAGTGCCCATCATGCTGCTCGCGACCCCAAGGTGGGGGGGGGGGGGCGGGAGTCAGCATCGCGTGGCTTCCACAAAGGTCTCTGTTTCTGAGTGGGACAAGGCCAAATACCTCCGCGGGAGACCAATGAGGGGAGAGGAATCGTGTCGTGAAATTCCTTAGACCTGTGGGTGATGAAGGCCGAAGATGTCTGGGCGCTTCTCAGGAGGCGGTGTGTCCGCCCGTGCAGGGAGCCAGCAAGGCACCCTCCGTCCGGACACGGCACCGGCGGCGCGCGGCAGGCGGGCTGGCGGAAAGGCGACCGCAGCAAGCCCGGCCCGCACTCGGCTGGGGACCCAGAAGATTTCTGAGCAGGGCGCTTGATTTCACATGTGGATTATTTTCTGTTACAGCTTCACTTTGCCTTGAGCTAGAAAAACTATAAACATAGGCTATAAATGTACTGTAAGATATATGCCACATAAAATCGAAACTTATCCAATGCTGGTATGAGACTTTTAGGATTTAGTGGCTTTGTAGCTGAACTCTAAAATAGCACATTTTCCCATTCTCCACTCTTTTTGTTGACTTAAAATGGAAGTTCAGCATACAGCAAAATGGCTTTGAGTTTTTATGATGGCCTTGTTCCCAGGATGAATCTGAGGGGAAGAAGAATATTTGCCTTCCCAGGACTGCAGGTTTAGGCAGGCGTCTTCATTGTCCACAGGTTCTCTGGGAGACGCATGTGAACCCCTGCCTTCCCGGAGGGCTTCGCCAGCATTCTGCCAGGTTCTTCCCCATAGCTTACATCTCCACGGTGTGGAAAGGCCCGCCTCGCGATCGGCATAAGCTCCTCCACAAAGCATCCTGCCAAAACAAAGCAAGCACACTTCCAGTCATGATTAAAATCCTGCTACTTTTGAAAGACAATCTCTGCGCGGAGTACCGCAGTTGAATTTTTGCTATAGAAAACTAAATTATCTCTAGCAATCAATCCAGGAAGTTACCAAGTTCATCTTTATTTTGTGTTTTTGAGCACAGGGCTCGTCTAACACTAAGCTGTACTGGGTTCACCACAATCCTCGGAGGCTCTTAGAACTCATGTGTGGCGCCATTTCTTACGCCGTTTCTACTCATCTTCTAGCAGCCAGGGACACGGCCATTGTCACCCATTGGGTGCAGAAGTTCCTGTCACAGTCTTTAGGAGAACCACCTCTGTTTCCTCTCTTCATCACAGCAGGGAGATAGATGGAAATATTGTAGCATCTAACAAGCAGACATTGAAGTTTTGTTCCAAAATGGCAAATTAAATCTGTCTCTGGTGATTCTAAATTATGTAAAATACAAAAGAAACTTTTATCTCTGATAGGTCTTGTCATTTCTGTTCAGTAGCATTTTTTAATTGATGAATTAGAACTTTTTTTCTTCCAAAGAAACTCATCAACCCTTCTCATTGTTACTCCTAGAAGCTCTCTTTCCAGGTGTGAAATGATCTGATTTTTTCCCCCTTTATCATCATTTGGTTTTCCTAATAATGCTGCTGCAGTAATAGCTTTTCATGAACCATGAACTCTATGCTTTTCAAACACTAAGACAAACGGGGAGCGGAACACAGCAGGAACACCTTCCTGTTGTTCAGTTACTAATTGGCGAGTCCAAGACCTCGCTCCCTACCTCATAGTCAGCTTCCATCATTGTGACAATACCAAGATCATCAACCTCAGAGAGGAGAGGTTGAGTTTGGCTTATGGTTTCATAGGTTTCAGTCCGTGGTTGTTTGGCCCTGTTGCTTGTAAGCCTGTGGTGCTGGTGCGTAAGGATGTCATGGCTGGAAGCACAGGGTGGAGAAAGCAGCTCACCCCGCCTCACTGTAGCCAGAAACCAGGAGTGAGCTCTTGAAGCCTGCCTCTAGGGCACACACCAGGGAGGTAACTTCCCACCCCTGGCCCCGCCCCCTAGCGGTTGCTTCGCCTATCAGTGTTTCCACAGGCAGGTGACTTAGCCTTTATCTCACCGGAGTTCTTGGAAGACATTGAAGACTGAAAATTATGACAACTCCCTTCCTCTACTTGGCAACTCCATGCAGTGTGCTTCGCAGCGTGGACGGTCTCCACATCTGCTGTGGCACGTACCGTGTCCCGCCACTCAGGGCTCTCAACGTCCTGCCATCCAGAGGGGTGTGCAGCTGGAGCCCGGTGCCCCTGGCGCGGTTTGAGTGGTTTTAAAGCACAGTAAGTCAGTTGCCACTTTGTAATTTCCTAAATGGAACACAAAGCGCCAGAATCATAATAATCAAACAGAAGTGGAAAACGTGATAGCCTATGAGCCTTTCCTGTTTGTCTGTTTAGCTCCAAAGAACCAAACACATAACTAATTCTTAGCCTATTCGCTTTTGTTAATACAGTTATTGTGACTGTTTTCATCCGTCAATCACGTTTTGGGTGGTGCTTTTCTATATAGAGAGAGAAGAAGTGTTTGCTATTCCCAAAGCTAATTGAATTGAACTGCAATTGTTTTGCCACCTGAAAATTAGTAAGGGCGGAGCAGGTGTTTCTGTACTTGAATTTGGAGAAGTGTCACGGAGGGTAGGCGCGTGGCCGCGGGCGGGGGAGGCCCGGCACGCATGGGAGCGCGGAGCGCGGGGATTCCCAGGGCCCGGCTGCCGCCTGGCACGGAGCAGCCTTACAGGGGAATGAAGGGACGGGCAGCCCTAGCCCATCTGATTTTTTTTTCCTGTTACAGATATTTTAAAAGTCCTACCAGTCTGTTTTAACATTTTCCTAGTTCTTGACAGCTCATAAACAGTGTGTCAGGTGATTTCATCGCAGCCCTCTGAGGTACAGTATGTGTTCTTTGTGATATAATGTAACAATTGGCCTGAGAAGGGTGAGCGACGTGTCCATGTTTCGGTAACCAGTAACGAACAGAAGTAAAACTCGAGTGTGTGTTTTCCTTTGCGTACCTCAGTGTCATCATCGTGAACCCCACATGGCTCACCTTGGGTCCCCCTCGCTGCCGGCTTCAGCGTGCCCCTGAGCTAAGTGCTGTCAAGTGTCAGTACCTCTCCTTACAGTGGGGGCGGGGCCGGGCCCCAGGGAAGGGTCTCTTCACGTCCCGTTGAGAGCTGGCTGGACCATCTGAATCATCTCCACTTTCAAAAAGTGACACATGCTGATAAGACTAGCAAATTAAATATTTAATTTTAATACCTGAAATACTGTTTATTTTTTAATTTTTATTTTATTGTAAGGGTGACATATAGAGGGGTTACAGTTACATAAGTAAGGTAATGAGTAGAACAGTGTTGCCCCTCCCTCATTTTCTCCTGCTTTCCCCCCTTCCCCCTCTCCTCTCCCTCAGGTCGAGAAGTTCATTTCCAGCATAGTCTCTTATGATTATCACTGTTGCATTGGTTCACCCTTGGTCCTGTTTCTCACCGTTTTGGTTTTATGTCTGGATTTAACGTAGCACTCGAGTCACGTGTCCTTAGCCCTAGGTTCGTCAGGTAAGAACATTTATGCCCCTTTTATAGGTCTTACAACATAATTCCATTTATTATCATGCAAGTTTTCTGTCATTCCTTCAACATCAACTCAAATGGATTTTGAAAACCACCTGGATTCCATAAGTTCTCAGAGCTTAAAGAATTTGAGCAACAATCAAGAGAAGCCCATGTTGTTGCTATAACTTAGTGAATGCTAAAGTTGGATAGAATAATTTAAAAACACAGATTTGTTGAGGCAGTGGACAGGGATGGATAAGGCCAGTGCGTTCATGTGAGCAGAACAGCATATAACTGAACCAGACTTATCCAGCCCGTTGGCCATCAGTGGATTAGATTTCCAATGTGAGTGAAGTTGAATTCTTTACCTTTTAAATGTCAGTTATTTCAGCTCTTCAACTTAGATACGTCTGCTACAGTACTTTTAGAATGTGATACTGTGCTAACCCTCAGCCATCTAATATATGGAATGGTACATCAGTGATCCCACAATGCATAGATTTCAATATTCGAACACAATTCTGATTAGGGGCTATATTAATAAAAGAAAATTCCTTCCTTGGTACATTTTACTGGCATAATTTTCATTTCTTTATTTGAATCATCCTAGTAAATAGTTCCACATTTCATCTAGTTCATTATTGTGATAATTTTTACTTCCTAAAAATGTCCTTGAAACATGAATATGTTCCTGTTTAGGAAGAAAAATAAGACTCATAAGAAAAAAATGGATAAATATCATTTGTCTTTCTAAACAGAGAATTAGTTTACTTAGAAAATGGCTAGGAATGTGGCTTAGCGGTAGAGTGCTTGCCTAGCATGCACACAGCCCAGGGTTCAATTCCTTATCACCACATAAACAAATAGAGCTGGAAGTGGCACTGTGGCTCAAGAGGTAGAGTGCTAGCCTTGAGCAAAAAGAAACTCAGGGACTGTGCTCAGGCCCTGAGTCCAACCCTCAGAATTGGCAAAAAAATAAGGGCGGGGGGAGGGAGAAAGAAAGGAAGGGAGGAAGGCAAGGAAAGAAAACTGAGTAGGAAGAAACATACACTATAGTATACTTGAATCAATCAACCTCTTGGATTCCTAATATTTTTATTATATATGCATATATTTATACATAGTTTAAAGTTACAATATTTCCTATCAGTTCAGTCTTTTTTACAAAAACTTAGTGATGTTACTTAAATGAAGAAAATTTGAAGCTTGTGTTTTCTGGTTGCTAGCCACAGTGTGATCAGTTATGGAAATTTAAGTTATCCTTAAGGAAATCATGCAAGAATAAGGACA
This sequence comes from Perognathus longimembris pacificus, assembly GCF_023159225.1. NCBI lineage: Eukaryota > Metazoa > Chordata > Mammalia > Rodentia > Heteromyidae > Perognathus > Perognathus longimembris. The sequence continues at coordinate 56,747,438 of NC_063175.1, forward strand.
AAAGTCTCTAGTCTTACAATTGCTATCTTAAACTTCCCCCATAAAAAGCATGCTTTCATGTCTTTGGTTGTGGGGCTTGGACTCAGGGCCTGGGTGCTGTCCTTGAGCCTCTTTGTGCTCATGGCTAGCATTCTGCCAGTTGAACTACAGCTCCACTTCCTGTTTTTTGAGTGGTTAATTGGAAATAAGAGTCTCATGGGGACTCTCCTGCCAGGGGCCGACTTTGAACCACAATCCTCAGAACTCAATGCCCTGAGTAGCTAAGATTACAGGCATGAGCCACCATGCCTCAATATACATCTTTCTCAATATACATACTAATGTATCTGAATAATTTACATGGTATTATGTTTAGCATTGTTCTTAAACTATTAAAACTAATACTTTATGTCTAAAGGCATAACGGCTTTTTAAGTTCTGGAATGAGTGTATTAGTGTACATCTATAATCTCAGACCACAGGAAGCAGAGGCAGGAGGGTCATGAACTCTAGGCTAGCTTGAGCTATACAGTGAGGGTCTTTCTCAAAAATCAGAGGGCTAGGGGTGTACCTCAGTTGTATACTTGCATAAGATGCGCAAAGCCCTCCGTCTGATTTCCAGCATAACCAAAAAAATTTTTTTCTTTGGTAGATGGCAACCTGGATTCCAAGTATTTTGCCCAAATATTCTGCATCTTTTTCAAAAACAGACTATTTAGTTGATACAGCACCACAGCTACACTACAAATGCATACCCCCAAACCCTTGTTTCAATGGAAAGTTGCCATTACTTAGAAAGCATTCGGTTCTGTCATTGCAAGTGAATTTTTCAGGCTTTTCATCTATGTATAGATGAGTCCAATGGTGTTAAGATCACATTGAATTTTGTAGCTCCTTTAATAGGTTATAACTTCATCAGTGTCTGTCAGATTTTTATAGCACTATGAGATTGGTGATGTTATTATTAGAGGTCTTGCTGTCTTACCAGACCCAGGGAGCGTGTACATGAGAAGGCATGATCTTGGGGTAGAGACTGTGTCTATCTTCTCGACAGGAATGTGTGTTGGAGGGATAGCCATGTTGGCAGAAGCACCACACATCCCTTCTCTATTAATCATGCTCAGTTTAAGCAATAAGAGAATGTCTTTTCTCAGTGACAGAAATAAAATTCTTGAGGAGAAGAGTATATGACGGGAACTCTGAGGGGATCTGTGAAATGCCTGAATTAAGTCCCTATGGCCTAATTAAAAGGTGGAAAAATGCAGACAATGAAATTAAATTTTAAAGCAAACCTAGAAAGAAATAGGATGAGGAAAATAATACAGGATACATTTTTTTCAAGTATATCCAAGGCCTCTGAAACTACAAAATGCTATTCAAAGGAATTTTTAAAAATATCTCAGGAGTCAAAATGTACATTACCGGTAGGAAGACTCAAGTTACTAAACACTGGTTCTCCCCAAATTGATCTACTTTCAGCACAGCCTCAGTCAAACCATTAGAGAATTTGGGTAGAAATTGCTAGGCAATCTCTCAACTCTGTAGGGAGAACACAAAGACCTCTTTTTTCTTGAAAAGGTCAGCTAAGTGGAAGGACCTGTATACAGCTTAGGGTAACACAGCAAGGACCCACACAGGTGTATATATGGGCAAGTGATTTTCCACAGTTGCCAAAGAGGGAAGAATTGTCTTTTTAATACAGCTATAGAATATGTATATGTCATATAAAAATTAGCATGATGCTTACTTTCAAAAGGTAGCTCAAAGTCACTTAAAAATCAAAATATGTGTTTTACAAATTCTACACCTCCTAGAGCAAAACAAAGGAAAAATCCTTATGGCCTAGGGATAATCAAGAAAATTCCCAGATTGGATATAAAGAGTACAAGCAATGAAAGAAGAGAAAAATAATTGATGAATTGATCTTTCTCATAGTTGAGGGTTTTCAACTTGCTCTGCAAACAATACTATTAAAATAAAAAGAAAAAACATACACACATTTAAACCCATATATATGTAGTCTAACCTAGTTCTTGATTGCAGAGATAACAAATTTCCATGAAAGCCCAAAGGGGAAAAGAGCAAAAGGCAGTAAAACAAGTGGCCACTAAGCTAATGAAGTGGTACCCACCAGGGAAATGTGATCAAAACAGTGATGAGAAATCACATACCCTTAAAATAGGTTGAAATGTAGAGATATACAACACCCGATGTTAATGGGGATGTGGTCGTCTGGGATTGCCAGACATCACTGACAGCCATTTTGGAAAGCAGTTCTTATAAAATTGAACGTGTACCTACACTAGAACCAAAAGGCTCCACTCCCTAGGCTGTTTACCCAAGACAAATGAAAACTTATGTTCAAGTGAAGCATTCTCCACAATGCACATGGTAATATTGCATCAAAATATTCAAAATAATGTAAGAGGAAACAAGTTAGGAATAATTTAAGGGTCCATCAAAGGATGAGTTGATAAATAACTGTGGTCAAAATGCAACTTAATAAGAAAAGGCCTGAACTTATTATGTCTGTGAACCTCAACCTCAACAGCAATATCTTTAGTGAAATAAGCCAGACACAAACAAGTATCGTCTACATGATTCAATTTGTGATGCTCTAGAAGAGGCAGATGGGTAGTGACGGGAAGCAGATCTTTGACTGCCAGGATGCGACAGGTTATTGACTAAACAAGGGCACAGGAGCCTTTTGGGGGTGCTGGAAATATGCCATCTTTTGGTTGGGAGGTGTACAGTTGTCAACTTAGCATCATTCTCCTAAAAATAGCCCCTTTTGATTTCATGTAGCCTCTGCTTTCCAGACTGTTCAAATAGCAAGCAAGGAAAGTCAGATGGATGTGAAATGTGTTTCTTAATACTATTTTCTCTCTCGTTTTTTTCTTTCTATTACCATATATTAATTGTTCAAACCTGGACATTCATTGTGATATTTCCACAGTATATAGTATCATACTCACATCCCTGTGTTATTCATCCTTGCTTTTCCCAACAGTACTTTTAACGTACTTACCGTTTTCAAGTAGACGTCATTATGTTTTTCATATGTGCATATCATTTACTTTTACTGTAATCCCTCCTCTAGTTCCCTCTCGCCTTCTGCTGCTCCCCCACCTCCCGAAAGTCCCCTTTTCATGGTTCATGTCACTCTCTTTTAGATCTAGATTCCAGGTATGGCAGAAAACATGCAACATTTTTCTTTCATAGTCTCATTTACTTCACTTAATGTGATGTTCTTGGGCTCCATATATCTTCCTACAAATCACATATTTGCGTTCTTCTTATGGTTGAACAATACCTCATTATGTATGCATACCACATTTTCTCCCCCTATTTATTGGTTGATGGGCACAATGAACATAGGTGTCAGATGGGTCTACTATTTGCTGACTTGTAGCTTCATTTTTAGGCTTTAAAAAAAACACAAAACACCTCTGTAATTACTTCCATAGTAGCTGGGCCAACGTGCTTGCAACAAAGGTAAATAAGAGTTCTTTTTCCGTCCATCTCCCCTAGAGCATGGGTTGTTTGTCGGCGTACTCATAGCCATATTATGACAGGTGAGATGGAATCCCAAGATGGTTTGGATTTGCATTATCTTTATGGATAAGTATGTTGAACACATCTTTGTGTCTAACAGCCATTTGTCCATTGTCTTTTGATAATTCATATATTTATCAGTGTATTAGTTAGATTATTATAATTTTGCCATTTTAACTTTTTGAACTCTTTATATATTTTGGATATTATTCCCAAGTCAAATGAGTAGCTGGCAAGAATTTTCACTCATTCTATAGGCTGTCTCTTTACTCTGATAACTGCTTTCTTTGATATGCAATTATAACTATATTTTCTTTTTTTTTAAATGTGTCTGTGTGCTAGTATGTTACTGTATAGTGTTTTGTTTCTAAAACTCACTAATGTAATTTGAAGTAAGTTATTGTCAGGCACTGATCTTTTTTCCAGGATTGTTCTACCTATTCTGGGTCTTAAGGATTTCAGTGGATATTGCATTGAAACAGTGGATCACCTCCAGCAATATATCCATTTGCACGATGTTAATTCTACTGATCCATGGACATAGGAGGCCTTTCTGTCTTCTCATGTCTTCTCTCTTTAGCATGTTTTCATTATAAAGGTCTTTTATCGCCAAGTTAAGTTTAGTGTTAGGGATTTTTTGAAGCTCTTGTAAGTTGACTTGTTTTTCTGGTTTCTCAACATGTTCTTAATTAGTACGTAGAAATGCTCCTGATTTTCATATGTTTATTTGCATTCTGCATCTGATGCTTATATGTTAACTTGCATCTTGTTTCTGATATGATTTTTCTAGTGGAGTCTATAGAGTTTTCTAAGTAGAGGATTATATTACCTGCAGATAAGGATAATTTTACTTCCTTTCCTATTTATCTCTTTAATTTCTTTTTCTGGCCTTATTTCTCTAGCTAAGAATTCAAGCACTATACTGAGCAAGAGTGGTGATGGTGCCTATCTATGTCTTGTTTCTGGTTTTAGAGGAAATGTTTTCAACTTTTTACCCACTTAGTACAACAGTAACTGGGGGCTTATCCGCATATAGCCTTTGTTATGTTGATCCATGCTCCTTCTATTTCTACTTTCTTTGGGGCTTTTTTTTTTTTTTTATCATGAAGGGATGTTGAATTTCATTAAGGTTTCTTTTTTCTGTATCCATTGAGATGCTTGTGTAATTTTTGCCTCTGACTATTTGTACAGAATAATAATTGTTGATTTATATATATACTGAGTCATTCTTACATCTCTAGAATGAAACACCTTGATCATGATGTATCATTTTTCTAATATATTGTTGAATTTAGTTCGTAAGTACTCTATTTTCAGTTTTACATCTCTTCTCCTCAAGGAAATTTGTCTGTATTTTTTTGTGCATGTGTCCATACTAGTTTTAGTATCAGGGTAATGCTGGTTTCATAGAATGAGTTGGAAGGGTTGCTTCTCTTTATATTTTGTGTGAGAATTTGAGGAGCATTGGTATTCTTCTTCAAATGGCTGGCATAATTAATCAAGACATTTGTACAATCTCGGGCTTCTCTTTATTGAGAAATTCTTATTACTTCTTTAATCTTCTTGCTTATGTAGATCTATATAAATTGTTTATATCCTTTTGATTCAGGTTTGGCAGAGCATATGTGTCTAGAAACTGATCTCTTTTTTTCAAAGTCTTCTCCATCTTTCTTTTTATTAGTTTAGCTAAGGGTTTGTCAAAGGTTTATTATTATTATCTTTAAGTAGTTGCATGAAGGAGTTGCCATTTAACAAAGCAGTTTATGAATGCAGTGTATCTTGATCAGTCTCACCCCTTTCAACATTCTCCCCCATCCCTCCCCTATCTACTCCTTCCCTCTTCTTAATTTTGTAGACTATACATTGAATCTTTGACTGCATTCTCCCCCTCTTCTCTTCACTGATCTACTCCTTTCCCCTTGACCCCACCTTACTCCTTTGGAATACCCTCTTCCTGCTCTTTTATTTGGCTCAACTTTTATTTTGTCTTTCTAAGGAATTATGCTACTTGAGTTTTCCCTTGAATCTACCATATTTCAGTGAATGTATTTGTATACACTTGCATACCACCCAATATATACTTACAAGTTTATAAGCTAAATTTAGCTTCCACAGATAAGGTAGGAAAACATGCATCCTTTGTCTCTCTGGGCCTGACTTACTTCACTTAATGTAATTTTTCCTGGTTTTTCCATTTCTTTATAAATTCTTTCTAATGGATGAGTAAAATTTAATTGTGTATATATACCATATTTTCTTAATCCAGTCGTCCATTGAGGGGCATCTGGGCTGATTCCATACCTTGGCTCTGGTGAATAGTACTGCAGTGAACTTGTTTGCGCTGGTGGCTTTACTATATCCTAGTTTGTAATATTTTGAGTAAATGCCCAGGAGTGGAATTGCTGGATCATAGGGGAGTTCTGTATTTAATTTTTTGAGGAACTTCCAAACTGCTTTCCAGAGTGGTTCAACACGTTTGTGCTTGTCAATTTTAAAAATCTTTTCAAAGAACCAACTCACTTTGATTTTTTTTTTTCTTTTGCCAGTCCTGGGGCTTAAACTGAGGGCCTGAGCACTGTCCCTAGATTCTTTTTGCTCAAGGCTAGCACTCTACCACTTGAGCCACAGTTCCACTTCTGGCTTTTTCTACGTATGTGGTGCTGAGGAATCGAACCCAGGGCTTCATGTATAGGAGGCAAGCACTAGGCCTTATTACCAGCCCTTGATTTTTTTTATATTGTCTTATTAGTCTCCATTTCATTACTTTCCACTAATATATTTATTACTTGTTTCTATCTAATTTAGTTGTTAGCTTGTTCAAGAGTTTGAGGAACAATGAGTTTTGTATTTGAGATATCTCTAATTTAATAATATAGGTACTCATAGCTATAAATTACATCTCATAAATCTGATTTTGTATTTTTATTTTCATTGCTTCTAGGAATGTTTCCTGTCTTCTGCATCCTTTTTCATTGATGCACTGGTCATTCAAAAGTATATTCATTCTTCATGCATTAAGTCTATTTGATCTATGGTTCAGTTTATCTCTGAAGTTTCTTTGTTGACTGTTTTTGTCTGAATAATCTCACTTGCTGATAAGAATATGGGGTATTAGAGTCACAAACTGTTATTGTGCCTGGACTATCCTTCTATCTCAGTGGTAGGTTTTGTGCCCCCCCTTCCCCGCCCGCCAAAAATGGTGCACCAATATTTAGTGCATATGCATTTACAACCATGGTATCTTCTTGATGAATTGTTCCTTTTAGTAGCAGTTTTCGTTATCTCGTCTAAATTTGGCTGACATCTACTTTGTCAAATGTAAGTACAGCTGCTCCTGCTTGCTTTCCGCTTGCTTGACATATTATTTTCTATCTCTTCATTTTCAGTCTGTATTGTCTTTGCACATGAGTTGAGTTGTGTCTCTTGCAGAAAACAGTAGTTGGGTCTTATTTTTTTTAATCCAATAAATCCATTTGTGTCTTTTAATTGGAAAGTTGAGACCATTTACACTTGGGGTTATTATTTAGTTGTTTACTGATTCCTATAATATTGTTGGCTCTCCCCCCACCCCCACCCCCGTTTGAATCAAATACTGTTTATTCTTTTCTTTCTCTTTTTTTCTCAGCAGTTTCCTGGTTTACTGACTCGGGCATGGTTGTTTCTTTTCTCTATTCCTCTCCTGAAAGTTATTCTTCACTTCCTGAACTCCCTGCTGCCTAAACTTCTCAGTGGTCCATGCTATAATGCTCCCCCCCCCCCCACCTCCAGTGGCTGTCTGTAGTACATGTGTTTAGGCATGGTATCCTCAAGCTCCTTGGGTTGTGATTGCTTCTTGTCCCCATGTCCCCAGAACAGCATCAGATAGTTTCAGGCAATAGATCTCCTCTTGTACCTGGCTACAGCTCTAGGAAATAGGGGGAGTGATAAGATGGTTCTTTTCTTTAGTGCTAGCCTTTCATGCCAGCTAATTGCCACACTGGATTTAAAACTTGCAAGAACTGTCTGCTTGTCCTGCAGCTAGGATTGCCCATAAATCACCAGAGCTGCCTGCCTTACCATGTGACTATGCTTCAGCTATTATGACTTTTAACCAAGGGGTGGGCTGTTTCTCACCTCTTCCTGGGTGACCTTTCTGTTTCTCTATGGATTTTTAGCTGTCCTGGGCCTCCTTCTCGACCCTCCATACTTCTTCCATTCTTTCTGGCTTTGGAATGAATTCTGCCCTTTATTCCCCTGACTTTTCTCATCCACAGTCACATAAAAAAATGTCTATTCCACTATCCTACCACAAGCCTCTCACTATTGTTTTCAAAAATATGAAATTTACACTTTAAGTATTAGAATTTTTCTTATAAAATGTGTTTATTTTCTAGATTTATTTAATTTGTGTACTTTTATCTTCTCATGTATTGAATCTATAGATGTAATTGTTAAAATAATATTCTATAAATTCTCTTGGAAATTAGACATCTGTTATTCAGCAGGTTGGGTATTTGCTAAAGTACTCAAAAATTTTTAAAATTAGGCTTTACTAAATTCAGAAACATTGCTTTTAGAAAAATTCTTGGTGCTTATGTGATGTACTAATGGTGCAATTTGAAGGTTATAGCAGAGTTTAGAAGTGGAGCCCAGTGAAGTTTCGGCTACTTGGGGGTACAGAATGATGAGCAGACAAAAGGAGACACACCCTGTGCAGACTGGATGAATTCCTCCTGTGACCTATAAATCCATCACCAAGTAGTACCTAGTAATATACCCCATCTCAATCAAGTGTAATGCAACTGGCATTGTCAAGGGGACGTGGTCACTGAAGTAAATTTTGTCTTAATTGTTTTTCCCCTAATTTTGTGGGTTTGATTCACTTGAACACGTGATTGTATTCCATTTCCACATCCACGCTATTAAACATTGGAAGCTGTGCATATCACAACGGAAATCCTTTTTAAAAGCTAAAGAATTGGCATAGATTTCTGGAAATTTTAACCAAGATTTGTCATTTGGCTGGGTTTTTTTAACTGTGCACTATGTAAAATGCTAAGGCTTGAGCTCCTTTTGAACTTAACTTTTATAGTAGTGATTGTGGCAAACTGTGCCTTGAGCTTTCGTAAAGTAGCAAAACAACACTTCACACCCAACTCTTGACTTTGGTGGTCAGTGCTTTGAAGGAACTCAGATGTGTGTGGATGGGTTTTGTGTACCCTACAGCTTGGCAAAATGGGGGCTTGCCCTTCTGGGTGAACTGCAATCTGTTGTTTTGTATATTTTTCTCGACTGTCAGCGGAACTCATGGGGAAGGGGAAGCGCTGGTTAGTCCTCTCTGTCTTCAGGATGCAGATGGAACTCATGGGGAAGGGGAAGCGCTGGTAAGTCCTCTCTGTCTTCAGGACGCAGATGGTCCAGATATGTTTGTGGCTCTGTGAAGGTGAAGGGGCTGCTGAGCTGCCACTCCACAGTGAAGGGAAAATTGAAGAGGTCTAGGGGAAGAACTAGCCCGGAACCAAGGGCATCGTGGAGGATGCTAGTGCCCAAGCATTGTCCTTGACTCCCTTACATCTCCAGTTTTCAGTTAGGCCTTCTACTTTGATTCTAGTTGCTTATAAAAATTCAAATTAGAAATTTATTTGTGAAGCCATGCAGCTCAGAGTCCTCCATAAAGTTACCATGGCCATCTTATAAGTACTTCTGCATGAACCACATTATCGGGGTGCAGGGTCTTAAAATATCGCATGTTCTATTTTAACCTAGTTTAACTTCTAGACTATTGGCGATTTTTAGAACTATGTAATGTTAAACATTGTGGCACCAATGAAACTTAAGAGAACTGCAGGTTTAATAGCAATTAGACAAAATTTTATTCTTAAGGTAAGTAATCATTTTCAGTAAAGAGATGAGTCATGAATGGTAATTTCTCTATTTAAAATGGGGTACTATCATTATAGCATATGCATATATTTTTTTTAATCAATAAGTATTCAATATTGGTCACTAAATTTAAAATGACTATTCTTTAATGCTTCCTGAAATATATCTTTACCTTAATGGGCTTTCTATAGATATTATGAAATAAGTTCCGTTTTATGTTCAGCAATTTCTCCAGCATTTGTGAGGCCACTAAATCTCCATTAGTTGCCTTTGCTACTTTACTTTATCTGTTTCACCTACTTAAGCTCTCAGGTGTGTTCGGGACTCCATTTTCTTCGCCTTCGATCTAGGCCACTACCGTCAGAAGTTCTCTGACTCTGGTTAGTCTTTTCTCACGATTTTGAGAGGGGAGGAAAGATCTAAAGCTCATGTTGTTGTTGTTGTTGTTGTTGTCATACAAACATCTGAGCTTAGAGTGCTAGTAAGGATGGGTGGGCGGGGGAAGGGAGTAATAGGACTTCTGACTTCCTTACCCTGAACTGCCACACAATACTTACTCTAGCAGTACCTATTTCTTAATACCATGTCTAAGAGATAGAGGAGGTCGATTCATTTGTCCTGCAAGCACATACTGAGCCCTCAGCCAAAAGGCTAAGAAACAGCCCTAGAACCTTCTTGACCTGTGAAGATTATCTTCTAGCAGAGAGAGACAGCCGAAAGTAAAGGAACATCCAGGGAACATTGTACTATTGGTAAAGCCAAGGCACTAGCCAGGAGATGGTCCTGAGTGAAACGTGCAGTGTGCAGTTGGGAAGTACTGTGGGCCTGGTCAGAGCAGAACATGCGAGCAAAAAGTTGAAGGAGATGAGAGATGGCATGAGAGTGTCCATGCAGAGAGAAGAGTGAGTTTTAAGACACCAGTGTGACTGGGCTAGACTGAGAGGAGGGGTCCCCACTATTAACACAGCAAGCTGAGGATTCATGTGGAAAAGCTTTATTATGTCCAGAAACACTGTGAGAGTAGCACACGGCAGAACGTTAGACTTCTACCAGACCCCTTCATGGGGTCTGGAAAAGAGCTTTATTTTTCTTTATTAAATCAGAAAAGTGAGCCATATATAAAGGACAAGGCTAGTTATTCTTTATTCAACCCACTGAATAGTTATTACATACAGTGTCATACACAAGATATTTTGTTGTGCACACAAATACACAAAACATTTCACTGTGTTTGTAACATGTTTATCTAAGCAAATAAAGATTCAGCAGTTGAGGTGACATTCCTCCAGTCCTCATGAAGGAAGAAGCTTGTAGATTTCATGTAACTTTTCCTCCCTCCCTTAAAAAGCAACTAAAATACTAGGTAGAATATGTGAAGCTGCTGTTCTAAGATGTTGGACCGTGGTTGTGCAAGACTATGACTGCTAGGAGAAGGGAAGCAGGTTTACCTACAGTCGTGCCACTTTCTTCTGGTGGCAAGTTTAGTACCACAGTTGAGCTTGAGGTGTGAAAGAGCCTGAAGTAGCTGGATTTTCCAAATAGGAATCTACAGGAGCTACTGAGATCTGCTAGGCTATCCTGGTGGCTTTCTCATACAAAGGTGACAAATCCAGGAGGACAGAAAGAACAAAGGTGCTGGGGGCATCAGCTCCAGAGCATGCACCAAATTAGCATCATTCAAGCTCCTGCCAACCAGGTGGGAGAATATTCTGACTCAGGCTGTCTGCAGAGAGCCCGGAAGCACTGTGCTACAAACCTCAGAGAATCAAATGGATATGGTTGTGGTCAAAATAAATCCCAGCTCTTTTGAGTAAAGGCAGAAGTGTTCAACATCATGTCTTTATGGTATCTATCATCTAAAAAGAAGTTGCCCCACATCCATAGAAGTATCTAATATGACCCATAGTGGGGGAGATCATTGATTAATAAGCAAGAAAGCATAAAGGTGATGAAGTTAGTACCTGTTTATTAATATGTTCAATACTCAAAGCAAATAATAAAAGATGAAAAATATGAAGAGGACAGTTGGAACTTCTAACACTGAAAAATGTAGCATGAAATGAAAAAAATATTCTGATTTTCTTAATAAGATATTAAGTGTTCTACTATAGTGAACTTGAAGACTGATAAAAATTGTGCAAACCGGAGCTAAGAGAAGACAAGACGGAATGACAGACGGAGGGAAGGGAGTGGGGAAGGTATAGCAAGGCGAAAGTGAGAGGGGTCATGCTTCCTGACTTCGTGACATACAGGAAAGCTGTAAGAGTAAAACAAAGCAGGCAAGTTTGGGTATAGAAGGCGAAACAAACGCACCTTTGTAAGTTACTGATTTTTCTATGAAGTACCAAAGGCAAAATGGTGCTGGACTATTTAGATATCCAGATAGAAAACAACTGATCAACGAGCTTGACCTCTTGCTATTCACAAAATGTATTAACTTGAAATGGCTTGTAGAAATAAGTGTAAAATCTAGTTCTATAAAAATACTCATAACACAGGGGAGGGCTGCTCCAACCCTGGTCTAAGCCACAACTGCTTTGCCAGAACATACATAGCTCAAACCACAAAAGAAAACATTATTTGCATTTCATCAAAATGGATAGCTTCTGCTCTTCAAAAACCCCTATTTTAAAAAATGACAAGTCCTCAAGTAGTAAAAGTTACTTGCTACAATATGTATCTGAAAAAAAGACTTAAATGCAACATGTACAGAGTACAAAGTACAACTCAGTTTTAGGAAAAGAACAAATACAAAGGGTGCATGACATATTCATGTGACCATGAAACACAAGTCATGATGCTCTACATTCCAGCCATTAGGGAGATGCGGATTAAACCCACGCGGCGTGCTCCTTCCTGTGCACACCCCCCCTCTCCCCCAGGACAACTGAAATTAAAAAGACCGAGAATGCCAAGTATCAGTGAGGATGGACAGCATCTGGAATTGTCATGCGTTGCTGGTGGCAGTGTCAGATGGAACGGCCAGTTTGGAAAGCAGGTTAGCAGCTTCTCACAAAATTAAACACATACTTAGCACGGATTCCATCCCTAGGAATTCACCTAAAAGCAATGAAAGTATATGTCCATACAAAGACACATAGATGTTTTCAGTAGTTCTTTTCATCTTAGCCAGAACCTAAAACTTATCACTGTTGAGATGAGTGGACAAAATACCTTTAATGTTACCCTGCTATATAAATGAACTTACTGAGACATACCATAAAATAGAAGACATGCAAAAACATGCTGAACAAATGCAGCCAGACAAAGCTCATCTATAAGATATGATTCCACTTGTTCTCTGCGCTAGAATGGGCAGCCCTGATCTGTAGGACACAAGCACATCTGGACTTTCTGGGGCTGAAGTGGGAGACAGTTTTTGGAGTTGATGGAATTATTCTATGCCTTAACTCATGGTAGTGATTAAAAGGATACATGTATTTGTCAAAACTTCTTGAACATACACTTAGAGTATGTCCAATTATTAGTCTACAGTTACACTTGAGTAAAGCCAGTGTGAAAAAATCTGAAGAGTGAAATAGGAAATCCTCGGCAGGTATCAGAGAGCAGCGCTCCCTAGTCAGGAGAGCTCTTTGGAAAAATGTGCTGGAGCTGCACTTTAAAAGGTTGAAATGGGTGAAAAATGCTTTGTAGGAGTCAGATGCAGAAAAACAATTAAAATCAGATCAAGTCACTTTTAGGATCATTTTCAATGACAGGCACATGAAAGAGATTTAGCAGTGCACCACTGAAAGCAGTGGATTTAGCTGTGATCTGGTCCTGAATCTTCTCCTTCTTTACCGTGTCATCTTAAATTCTACCACCCTGATCACTCTTCAGTAGCTGTGTTATAGAAAACCTATGTGCATAGGAAGCTTGCAGCACTATATTTATAGGAAAAGATACCAGCCCCACAGCTTGCTTTCATAAAAATAGAAATATTATGTGCATATATAGAAAGAGTACATAAAGATATATTACAAACCATTAACAGTGAAGAGAAGTAAGATGAAAATATGAAAGTTCTCTGTACTTCCTTACAAACTCAATTTGCAATTCTTTCTCTTTTTTTCTTTTTTTTTTTTTGCCAGTCCTGGGGCTTGAACTCAGGGCCTGAGCAGTGTCCCTGGCTTCTTTTTCTCAAGGCTACCACTTGAGCCACAGCACCGCTTCTGGCTTTTCCTATATATGTTGTGCTGAGGAATCGAACCCAGGGCTTCATGCATTCAAGGCAAGCGCTCTACCGCTAAGCCACATTCTCAGCCTGCAATTACTTCTAATTAAAAGGTTATCATGAATGAAAAAAAAAATCAAAAACCAAGTTGTGTTGCGGTTCTACTTGCAGAAAAGCAGCAGAGTTACTGAGGGGGGGAAATGCCTACACGCCACCACAGTGGTCAGCAGAGTCCTCTCAGAACGGGCGGGTCAGGAACTGTGCCGTGGTGTCCTGTGTGCTGAGTCCCGGCGGGCTCTGGGCAGAGCGCCGAGGGGGCGGAGACGGTCACTGCGTCCCCCCACGGCCCGTGCGCACGCTGGGCCTTCCATGTGTCCCGGGGGTGTGGCGCACGGTGGCCTCCCGTCCTGCCACGAGGCCCTTGTCCATGAAGTGTTGGGGCGTTGAGGACCTGGGAAGGGAAGAGACGCCCCAGAGGAGCCCTGGACGAGCAACCCTTGGCAGATGGCTTCCGTGCGTCATGAAGGCGCAAGTGTTTATTACTCGTTTATCAACTCCTTCCCAGCTTGGAAACCATGCAATGTCCAGAGTCGGTGTGCAGGTGTACAGAGGTGTCTAGAGTTGGGTTTCTCTTGTTGTTTGTTTTAAGAACTGTTAAAACTCTTACTCTGCTTTCTTTCCTTTAAAGTGAAAAGAGTAAGACCCTCACTTCTTGCATATTTATATTTTATTACTTGACTATTTCTTTTTTATTTTTTGCATTATTGGGGATTGGGTCCAGGCCCTCGTATCTATTAGGCGATATCTGCCATTTGATCCATTCTTTTAGCTCCCTAACTTAAAATTTTGCCTTGGTTTTTAGTCAATCTCATTACTTCCTTTGCCAAGAGTGCCTTTGAGCCTCCCCCTCTGTCTCCTGAGTAGCTGGAATTACAGGCAGCACCACTGTGCCTAGCTTATTAATTGGATATTTCTTAAAAGACAACTGATCCTTGCAAAATTACAGAATTTTAAGGAGGGCATAGCTTGGTGGTAGGGGAGTGAAGGGAGAGATGTGGAAGGAAGGCAGATTTCCACAGTCTGGCTGGATAAAGTACATTTGAAGTTAGCAGGACCTGTAGGTTTTGAAATCATAGGTGCTTCAAAGCCGTCTGGGGAGAATGCCACGGGAAAGGATTCCAGGGTCATGCTCCACATGCCCATCCGGGTTTGCAACTCAGACCAGATCAGTCGTTGGAGCCAGTCATGCGGAGACCCATTCAATAGAAAGCACACAGGAGTTAGGCAAGTGGAGAAACATGAGTAAGGAAGGATCCTTAGTGGAAACTATCCATTGCTTCACCTGGGGTGCCTCAGGTAACTCTTGGATGGTCTTCCTGTCTTACTCCACATGTGGTTATTTCTGTTTTCCATCAGTTTTTCCTAAATTAAAGTTTCCTGGCTTCTGTGTTCTTTTTGCAAGAAGTCCGGGAGAGAGTGGGGAGGGAATTGCCAACTGTGCAGGCTTCCTCTTGATGGCTGCTTGTGCCTAGGTCTCCTGCCAGGTTGACCTGGAGCTGAGATTACCTCTGTGCCCATCTCCTTCTGCCCTCTCTTCTTTCTGCCTCTCTCTGCCTTTTTTCTTCTTAAAGTCTTGGGGCTTAGACTCGGGGCCCAGGTGCTGTCCCTGAGCTCTTCTGCTCAAGGCTAGCGCTCTGCCACTTTGAGCCACAGCTCCACTTCCAGTTTTCTGGTGATTCTTTGGAGATAAGCGTCTCGTGGACTTTCCTGGCCTGGGCTTGCTTGGAACAGCAGTCCTCAGATGTCAGCCTCTCGAGTAGCTAGGGTTACAGGCCCGAGCCAGCCGCACCCACCTCTTTGTTAGAGAAGAGAAATTAGTGTGCATTATCCTGATTGAGCAGTTGTGCTCTTTGTGTTAATCTTGAGATGCACACCTAAGAATTAATTTTTTAAAGATTAAGATTATAAATCTCTTTGTTCCTAATATATTAATATTATGTTTTTAACTACCAGGACATGAATAGTTAATGGTATGTAAGAACTTTCAAAGTGAATTCTTTTGAAATAACCACCCCAAGATAAATTTAGTACTAAAGATCCTATTTAGAAAAATACTTTGGTCTATTTTTAAAGATAATTTTATTTTGTATTACCTTATGGTAGTTGCAGATCGGTTTATGAGAACAGGGCGTCCCAGTCTGTGTCACCTGCCAGCACCCCGTCTAGCCCATCCTCTCCCGCCTTAGGTGTCCTGCTGGTGCCCACTTTGGATACTATGTCCAGCACGAATGCCTACAAGTTCCCTGGTGTTAGCCTTCTGTTTCTTGTCTGCTTAAAGTTTCTTTCGTAAAGTGTTCCTTCTGGGGAAAGCAGGCCAGAATCAACATGGTGCTCCTGACCTCGAGGTAAATACGCAAGCACATTTGAGGGGCTGGAGGACACAAGGCTCGGTGAGTCACCTTTCAGGAGTTGAAGAACACTCATCACTTCTTACAGCCGTAGAAGTGATGGATCACTGGTACGTAGAGGAAGTGGTTTATCTATGTTGTCCTGAGCATTCCGGGTGTTTTAAAATTTATTCAGAAAGAGGCAACTACTTCAGGATGCTACCAGAAATTAGCTTTTAATAGTCTCAGCTGTACAGAAGTCAGGTGCTCTGATTTCATTATTCACCTTCGTATACAAGGAGAGAATCACTTGGAAAATGATTCTTTTACTATGGGATTTAAAATTAGGTTACTACTTCGGTTGATGAAGAAATTGTGAGCCTCTGAATGGACATTCGACACTTTAGATTAGAAAGAGGGAAGGAGAGTAATGAGTCCTATTTCTAAATGAATTTAAAAAGCAATCTGATTTTAGCTCTTGCAAGGCAGAGAAAATAAAATAAAAACTATCTTACTTTATTTACTAACCAATGAATTGAATTGTCTGCCTTTTATTACAGATATAAAGTAAAGACTATGAAGAGACAATCATTTTTGCAGCTATCAGACTTTCAGTAACATATCTCTCGTGGTTTAAATAACAGATAGTTTAAGTGTTTTTCCATTACCTTTGTGTAAATGAAAAATGCATAAAATATTTTAACAAGGGAAAGTAATCCAAGGAGATTGTTATTTTGTGTTACAAATTAGGTTATTTCTGTCATAAAATTAAAGGGAAAAAAAATCAACGTTAGGACATTCCAGCTTAATATCATTTACCAGAAGGAACGTGGCCCGGATTTAATGAGCTAGCGGGTCACCTGGATCCAGCTGTTTCCGACCAGCGTTAGGAAACAGAATGCGGCAAGCAGTGGGAGGTGAGCGTTATTACAAGCTCACAAGGACTTACAGCATCGACTTCTGCTGGAAGGAATTAATTTAGATTATCAATTTATAACCAGCTGCAAGAACCCCATCCACTCCACCACTCAGTGAATGATGGGGTTCGGGCCTGTGAGGGCCTCCCAGTTAGGGACCTCCGGACGCCCGCAGCCAGCGCACGCCCGGCAGCTGTCCTGATGAGTCAGGCTGCTGGGGGGCGGGCTGGGGGAGCAGAAGGTTTGCTTAGGTGTCTCACAGAGGTAGAAAGCAGACAAAACTGAGCGAGCCAGAAGATAACAAAAGGTAACGGGAACAAAATCCAAACAAAGAGTCAAGCCTAGGAACCTGGAATGCTTCCCACCCCCCCACCCCCCCCGCGGGACCCCTTTGATCCCATGGAAAGGTCACTTTGACCATGCCAACTGACAAATGGTTTGCAGTTAATGAAAATTTAGTGTTTTAGGTCATTGTTTAATTTGTTCTCAGTGCCATTCAGTTGTCTTTTCCCCTCCTTAGCCTTTGGGGCATCATTTGTTACTATCATAGCTACCATGCGGGATGTGTTTCTAAAGAAGCATGTATCTAAAGTTCCCCCCAATCTAGAGTCCCCCCAATCACTGCCTGGAAAGCCGCGTGCCAGCCTTCTCATAGGAAAGTTTTCCATTTTTGAATCCTTACAGTGAATTATAGCAGTAAACTTGAGTCTCCTAAAGGTGGTTAATAATCCAAAAGAAACTGGTTTCTGTACCTGCTACGGAGGGAAAGCTCAGATTTATGTGAGCAGGGATCACTTGGGCAACACACCTTAGGTGATTATTCATGAGGACTGCTTTTCAAGGACATGGTCACTTTAATTGAGTGCAGCTTTCATTCTCGGTGGAGTTGTGACGCTGTGTGATGCAGGAGATAGACTCGAGTCAGAGAGAGTGAAGCCGAGCCCGCGGACAGCTTGGGCTTCTGTGGCTCACACCGCGCAGCTTGTGATCTCCCCTGAGCACTGCGCGTGGAATAATAGGCAGTCATAGAAAAGAATCGGAAAGTTCTTTGCGTGCTGATATGGATTGGTATCCGTACTTCAGTGAATAAAAAAAGCAAAATGAAGATTCATACGTGGGACGTTCTAGGCTTTGAGTTAAAAGGCAAGATAGAGTAGTATATGCGTATCTGTTTTAGCCGCATTGTATCTCTCCGATGGTCGACAAGGAACTAGCCCGTCAGGTTTGCTCTGAGAAGGGAACGTGGCATCTGTGACATGGATTGGTGCGGGAGTCTTACTTGATGCCGTTTTCTACCTTTGGAATTTGAGCCAGGTAAAAATATTTCCTGCTCCAAAAAGTGACGCGGCAAGGTGTACGCCTAGCTCAGAAGATTTTTCTGAGGGCACAAAGAGAAAATGGTGGGAAGTGTTTTGCATTTTGTAAAGATATCACTGCAAAGCTATTCAGCTGTCAGCACTGATTCTGTTGTTACAAAAGCGAGATGGTTGTATTGTTGAGGTAGGTTCTTCCTTCTTGATCCTCTCCAAGCACCTTCTGCTTCTTTAAGTTCAGAGCACTATGATCTAAAGTAAAAGCTGTGCATGTGTCAAAGTTGGGGTGAGATGATATCCCCTGAAGGATATCTTCAGATGACTAAAGCAATAGCTGTACTAAGAAACACCTCTTTTCGCTTAGCTTGGCAAAGAACCTCTGTGTCCACTCTCATTGCTGCTCTTTTTTCTACATTAGAATGCCATCTATCCTACGACTGCAAATATTGTTGCCCTGACTAAATCATAATTAGTATTTTCCCACCTACTTTTCGTCCAGCCTTCTATCAAGAGTATTATAAAACATACCTGAGTATGGATTGATGGTGCTTCAGCTGGGAAGGTGGTACGTGTGTTCACGCATCGTGTCTCTTCAGCATCCTCCGTGTCCATCGTGAGGCCCGCCAGCCCGGGAGCTGGCAGGGCAGAGCCTCCCTGCCTCTAGCACAGCGCCAGCACAGGGCGGGGAGGAGGGTGGAGAGTAGCTTCCTCTACTACTAAGATGAACTTCCGGGTCGGTCCTGGAGGGGGAGCTGGAGGTAGGATACATTTTGAGTCAGAAAGTTACATGGTTGATGGATGTTGGGTATGGGGAGAAGACCTATTTTTTCTACCTCTTCTTTTCTTTAGTCACACTCGATTGTTAGATAGCAGTTACACCCTCTTTGGGGAATGAATACTTTTTTAGGTTAAGTTGGAGGGAGAAATACCTGATGTTCAGGTGCTGAAGAGTATTGAAGTACTGTGTGAATAATGAATACAGAAGTGATGAGGAAAGGAATACATTTACCACAACACACATAACCGGATCATCCCTCCAAAATTGTCTGAAGTGTAAACTGACCTCCCTCCCTGACTTTCTGTCAATCCGCATGTGAAAAGCGTGGGAGGTCTTTTTGGGCCCTGTACTGCAGGCTCCCCAGATGAGTCAAATAAAAATAGAGAATATCCTGCTCAGGCTGAGCTTCGGACAAACAACAAATAGTTATTTAATATAACACTGTCTCAAAATTTGAGGTATGTGTTGTCTGAAAGTCAGCTTGAAGACGTTCAGGAGCATCCAGCCCTGTGTCTGGTCGCCCAGTGCCCGCCGTCATGTCTCCTTCCCGTCTGCGGAAAGCATGCCCGGAGAGAGCCGCCGCGGTGGAGAGCTCAGACTTGACGGGCAGATTTGGAACCATGGAGCCTCGAGGAGAGATTGAAATACGGTGGGTTCCGTCGCTGCTGAATCAGTCCTGAGAGCAGGGCTCTCCCACAGCGGTTTCCCTGTCATTTGGCAATGTCTGGAGACGTGGTGGCCGTCACAGTGAGAGAAGGCTGTGAGCACCAAGTGGACGGAGGGCAGGTGCGCCACTAACCTCCTACAGTGCGTGGGACAGCCCTCGTCACAGAGCAGACCTCATCCCCAACCGCCAGTGCCCGGGTGACAAACGCTGGCCTGAACTGATAGGGAGAACGTGGAGAATCATCCGCGCCAGACATGCAGTTGGATTTAGATCTCAACTTACTTCTGTGCGCGTCCGTTCCCTCCGGTAGGGAGTTCTGAGGTGAAAGAGGTCACCTTGGTGCTGCGGCAAGCGCTCGTCCCGCAGGCAGAAGATAGGAGGTCTGATCTGGACCTAGGGGGTACGGGACACACACAGTCCAGGTACGGAGAGGAGCGGAGCCCGCGGGCCAGGCCTTGGGAACCCCGCCAGGATGGTTCCCGAGCACCCCTGTGTGCGCGCGGGGCCTCGGGGCGCCAGGGAACGCAACCGCACCATCCAGAGCCAGCTTCTCCCACCTCTCGGCGGACAGCTCCGCGCTCGCTGCATGTGCTTCTCCATGCAAAGTGGCTCTCCCTGGTGCGGTCTTCTCTGCCATCCGGGCTGCCTCGCCCTTCACGGTCCAACCCGTATCGTTCACACTACCTGCCGCACAGGGTGGGGACCTTGGGTGACTCCTGTGCGTCCCTTTGCCCCTTTGCTTAGAGAGAGGCCAGCCATCTCACCCCCTCCGCCTCCCAGGCTGTCTTGCTTATTAAATGGAATAACAAATGAAAATGATTAGTAAACAGAACTCAGTAACCCTGTTTTTCTGAAGGGGACTTGTTAGACATCTTGTCGGAAATTCAGTGTTTGTAGCCTAACCCAAATGACTTTATCCACAGCCTGCTTTGTTCTTGTAACATAGCCTCCAAATTCTGCTTTATTTCTGAAAATAGAAATAAACAGGCGCCCACTGTAAACAATGCAAACTCAATATTTTTACAGAAGTAAGTCTTTCCTAGCTGAAATACATTTTAGTTATTTCAAGTAATTATTTTGAAAGCCTGAAAGTATGTGTGTGTGTGTGTGTGTGTGTGTGTGTGTGTGTGTGTGTGTGTGTGTGGCCAGCGTGGGACTGTCTGCTAGATAGCTCTATTGCCCTCTTCCGCTCATAGAGTCTATCCTGTTAATGGAGAGGAATTCTTTGTAACTCTTGGACAGGTTCTTGTCACCTTGCTACATTTCTGTGCAGTGTCTAGACTGTACTTCATAAAGTCCTTAGAAGTGAATTTTACAGTGTAGTCGCTTCTCCCATTTCCCCTTTGCTGTTACATTCCTCATCCCGTGGGTACAGAAAGAGTGGATGTGTATCCTGTTTAACTTCTCTGAGTTGAATTTAAGCATTCCTGGGAAGCCAGTTAGAAATCCTCACTGAGATGGCCCCTGGCGGGCCACTGAGGGCCAGCCACTCCCTGGACCTGGGCGAGGCCCCGCACCCCTGGCCCGTACCTGGGGACCTGGGGATCTGGCAGTGGCTCGCGCCCCCGCTCCCCCAAAGGCTTGATTCCAGAACAGAACCCACAGGAGCGCTCTAAAGCCAGGGAGCCAAACGCCCAAGCATGCACTTCCTGAGTGCTGAGAACGCTGTCGCTCACGCTGCGCACACACTCGGCACCACCGAGGCAGAGCCTCTGGAGACTTGCTCTCCATGTGGGGTTCGATCACTCCAAGCACATGTTGCTCATGATGCCCTCGTAGTCCCGAGTGAAACTGCAGAGAAACACACTTCCTCGGGGAGCTGGGGCCTCTCTGCAAAAGTACTTTGGCTTTGCCTGTGTCCAGCCAATTTCCAGACCAGTTTGGGATAGAAGATGGTGGCTTCCATCATCCAGAGCCAGAAAGCAGGACTGCAGTTCCCTGTTGCTGCAAGTTATCTCCGAGTCCTACTTAGTTTCCTTGGGGGAAAGTGAACGCAGCAAGGAGGAGCCGCTTCGCTGACATGGACACCGCGATGCGGTGCTGTGTTCCGCGCTTCTCCGTGGGAGGAAATGCCTTCATCGCCAAGCAGATTCCCCCCGTGAGGCCTTCACCAGCCCACCTCACTGCGCGCCACCAGAGAGGAGCGGTTGTCATGATGTTTGCTAAAACAAACACTTGATTTTGTGTGCAACATGCAAGATGAAATACCGTCTATTATTTTTGTTACACTTCAGCCCTAATCAACTGTAATTTTTCAAGCCTATGTTTCCTGTTGGCCTGGCAAAGGCCGTGGGTCCAGTGCTGGGCACCTTGACTGGACCCCCCGGCGAAGGCCCGTCTGGCCACTCGGGGCGGCTGCGCACCCCGCGACCTCACACTCCTACGGCCGCTATCACAGCGTCCCCGTTATTGATAGGAGTAGAGATATTGACAGTCTGTGCTTGGAAGGAAAATAGGAGTTTGATATGACATATTGTGTGTCTCAGCAAGACTCATAAATAATTTTGACAAGTTTTTGTATGCATGGGAAAGTCCTTGATTCAGCCTCCCATAAAAATAAACTTCTATTATGGAATGTATTTGTCAAGTGGCTTCTTGATGGATGGAGCCGCGTTTACCCCTTGGCAGTTCGATGAGTTTTAGATGCACAGCTTACCAGGGAGGATTTACGGGCAGCACAGAAATAATTATTCAGCATGAAATGCATAATTCCTGTACCTGAATTTTCATTTTTTATTATATTTCATTTCTGTTGCATTTCTGTTCTCTAAAACAAAAGGACTTGCCATTTTTTTCTCCAGAGCTATTGCTTATACAAGGTTTTTATGTCGGAACCGGTGAGCAATCTGATCCATCACAGGTCGTTTCCCAAACTTGGCTGCCATGTGTTTATTGAGTCTGTAGTTTGGGGTTTTCCTTAAGAAAGGTTTACCAAATTCACACACACATGTGCACACGTGGGCACAAATACACACACGGGTGCACTATTTAGGAACTTCACTTCTTCAGATTGAAAACTTTGGGCATAGACTGTCTCATTTTTTTCCTGAGGTTACCACAACTCTATATGGAACTTAAGTTTTTGTCTCCTTAACCTAAAACATTAAGCATAAAACATTTCTTTCCCCCCTAAATTACACTTAGCATTCCCTTTTCGTCCATCCTGGCCCCTCTAGTTAGTAAGCCCCTCGGATAAGTTGGAAAGTTGAGCAAGTATTGAATTCCCCAGCCCTGTGATGTCACCTAGCTTTTTGTGTTGGGTGGCTTGCTTCGGTGTCTGATCATCCCCGTAACATGGTCGCCTCCAACTTGGGAATGTGTGTTGGAAGGGCTGAGTAAGCTGCTTGGCCAACTAAGTTGGCAGTAAAGGAGTTGTGCTTCTTCGTTTGGACCCAGTGCTGGTGAAGGGGCACTCGCTCTATCTGCTGCAAGTCTGGGGTCCAGATGGCTATTGTGGCGAAGTCGTTCGTGAAGGGCGGTGTGTCAGGTTCACCGGATGTGTGTCTGCTCGCTGGCCAAGTGTGTGTAGGTACAAGCCTCCAACCTGGCTCCTCGATAGGTCCTCCTGGGTTCCTCACATGGACCCTCCGGCTGCCTCTCATCTCATAATTGTGCTTTGCTAGTTTTATATTTCTTCACAATCACAGCTGTTAGCTTTGGTGATCCTGTCATATTTTTGCTTTATGTTTAATAATTCCTGATCTTATGCTTTCGTTTATTCTTGTTCTTTTTCTGATACCATAAATTTAATGATCATTAACTATTTTTTTTATTTTGTTGGCATTGATACTAAAGATTCTGAATTCCCTCCAGTGATGTATTAGCTGCTTCCTACATGTGCTAATATTTTAGAACGTTTGTACCCATTACATCAAGCCCCACCATGCTCTGTCCTGTTAACTCAGTGCTGAGCACATTCCACTTTAAGGTAGTCTTACACAGTTTAATTCATGTACTGTAAATGATGGGCTGAGCAATAACTGAATTATAGGCCTCACATGTGGCCACACAAATGAAATGAAAATCCCTAGGTCAAGCACATGAGTCCTATTTATTGTACTACTTAAGGACACATGTCTGTCAGCAAGCTCATTTTTAAATGTCAGTGCTTCTGGTAAAATTAAACCACGGGTTCCCGGCTGAGATAATGGGATCCCTAGCTAAATGTTGATAGCACAGTGAAATTGTTTTTGTTAGGGCCGATGAGAGAGAGCGCGAGAGCGGTGGGGGGGAGGGGGTAGCACAGGGTAAGGTCTTAGGACACCGGGCATTGTTGTGCCTGCCCCACAGATTCACCATGGTCCGTCTTCACAGCGGCTCCTGGAGAGAGTTGTAAAGTGAATTCCCAGCGCTTACGTCACCCGTGAGGGTCCACGCAGCAGCGTGGGTTTGAATCCGTTCACCGTCACCCCAGAGCCCACCTCTCCACAGCTGCACTACCCGCGCTTCCACGAGCACAAGGGATTCTGGTCTTGTATTTTATTGTTTCTGAAATCAGAAATTCCAGTAATTTGTTCAGAAACCCGGCGCGCGAGGCCTTGTTTCTTTCGGTCACGGTTGTATTTGTGGCTGAGGGGGGAGGCGGGGGGCCGCGACCCCTCCTCCTAGCGTCCCCAGGCACTTTCCCACTCCCTGCCTGTCAGATGGCTGAGAAAGGCCGGAGATGCGCGTCTCCAGGGAGCCGGGTGGGGGCGGGATGCTCTGGAAGTCTGAACAGGTGAGATGGGATATGCAGAGATTTGTGTGAGCCGTTAGTGGAACAGATGAGACAGATAAATCATACCAGAGCTGTGTGTACAGCCAAATTCCCCAAAAGTACAGCACTTACGTGTCACCAAATAATGAGTGGGCCTCTGGGGTGGTTTTCCGCCCCTTGCGTGTGACTGCCAGGCCCAGGCGCGCGCACACGGGGGCTCGGGGTCCCGGCCATGGGGACAAGCAGACACAGACGCAGGTGTACGGAATGTTCCAGTCCCCTCCGGGTCAGTGAGGAGCGTGGACAGCACTGTCTGCCCGGGTGCTTCGAGTGTGCAGCCGAGGTAGAGCCAGAAGGAGCAGCCCCTGCTGTCTCGAGTGTCACCCGAGAGCTGAGGCATTTCTCACGACCTACACCCTTCCCCGTGTACTGGACAATGCAGCGGCTGCGTGCCTTCTCTTCATAGACCGCGCAAAATGAGTCTTCTTCTTCAGGCAGAAGCATATGTTTGTATCGAAAGCGAGTCTTAAATCTAGGAATAGACCTTGTCAAGAGCAGTCACATACCCATGATAACAGCAGGGGAAGCAGAGTCTCCGAGCAGGCCCAAGAAACCCCTGTGTCCACTGCACCCCAACTCTCGGGCTGCGAGTGGGAACCAGGGAGGAAATGAAGCTCTGGGAAACCTGTATGGACAGCAGGATGGAAGCCTAAAGTAATAGTGGACTTAGAACAAACACGCCAACACAAGCTTGCATCGTGGGAGGAGCTGACAGCCTCCCAGAGAGGGGACAGGAATAACATTCAATTATATTTAACTCAGCCATTTGTTCTTTTCCTTTAGATCAACAGGTACAGATGTAACAATTTGTTGGACTAAGGGCATCACATACAATAGAGTGGACATATCACAGTTTCCCTTAGATTTGTGTATCTGCATTGTTTTGACTCACTGTCGCAGCAAGCAATGCTATGTTGAATGTTATTGCTTATGAAATAGGTTTGCTTCCAATCCATCTGAATCTCATGAAAGGAAAATGTAAGAGTAGAAAACAGTGATTCTTTTTTACATATTTCCCCAAATCAGAAAATACTTGTAATCAGGGTGCAGGTGACTGAGACCAGAGGGTCACAGGTGGAGGCCAGTTGGGCAGAAAAGTCCATGTGAAAAAGCCAAGCAAGAACTCAAGGCCCCGAGTTCAAGTCTTAGTTCCAGCAAAAAGAGAAAGAAAGAAAAAAATATTTTACGCAATATTACCTGGATCTTTGTTGAATGAAATTAGGAATATTGGGTTTGGGGTTTTTTTTATCTCAGTATTCTTACTATACCAAATAGTTTGTTTTAGGCGGTATCATTTATGTAAACTGAACGTGTCTTCACGGGCATCATGACTGGGGAAAACTTGATGTGCTTGTTTGAAAGGTTTTCCATATAAATTTTATCTAGTAACAAGCTGATTTCTTCTGGCAAGTGTTCAGAAAGGATTTTTACTAGCCCAGCAAACTTTACATAAATATTCATTGAGAATAGTGTATTTGACTTTGTATTTTGTGTTTAAATATTTACTATGTGACATATTAAACTTGTTCTTTTAAGCCTACAAACACAAGTTTCTACTTGATCACTGATGTGTTTAAACATGACAGTGAGTCAGTATTCCTAAGATTACCTCAGCTGTTTGACATGACCTTTGAACTCTTACATTGCCACAGGTGCCCTCAGTACCTGTAGCACGTCTCTGGCCCCAGTCTCGCAATCCTTTTCCACGCACCGTGTGGCTTAGCTATGGCGAACACCATTGTGTTTTAGAGGCTGACGGTGCCATGACGTCAGAACGGGAGGACACCCGAGTGTGTGGTGATGTCAGAACGGAGCGACGGTAGCCCGGGGACACAGTGTGATGATGTCAGAACGGAGGGGCGGCACGCTGTGGGGACAGAAAGCAGGTGGTCTGTAACATGTCACCGCGTACAGTGTGTGTTCCAGTTTCCGTACACCTTGCCAGAGACTCACTGCAGTGTCTTCACATAAAAGCATGTCTTCCAATAAGGGGGAATTTGACTGTTTTAAAATCTCTACAGTAGATCAAGGATGAGGAGAAAGGTCCTGATTCTGTTGTGAACTAGCTGTTTTGTGATTCCATTTGTTACTGAATGTTAACTTCAAAATAATAAAAGGGGGCTATAACCATTTTATGGGTGGCTTGTTTTAGTCATTAAAATATGTATCTGTTTTTTTCTTTTTCTTTTTTTGCTCTGGTTGGTTGATTTTTCCTTCCTTCCTTCCTTCCTTCCTTCCTTCCTTCCTTCCTTCCTTCCTTCCTTCCTTCCTTCCTTCCTTCCTCTCCCCCCCCCCTCTCTTTTTCTTTCTTCATTACTGGGGATTGAACTTGGGGCCTTACGCTTGCTAAACAGATGCTCTACACCTGGAGCCACACTATGCTGTTAGCTGTTTATTTGTTGGCCTGGCTGGCCTTGAACTGTTGATCTTTCTATGTCTGTTTGGTTGTTGTTGTTGTTGCTGCTGCTGCTGGTCCCGGAGCTTGAACTCTGGGCCTAAGCACTGTCCCTGAGCTTGTGCTCAAGGCTAACACTTGAGCCACAGTGTCACTACTGGTTTTTTGTGGTTACTTGGAGGTAAGAGGCTCACAGACTTTCCTGCCAGGGCTGGCTTCAAACTGTGACCCTCAGATCTGAGTCTCTTGAGTAGCTAAGATTACAGGCGTGAGCCACCGGCACCCTAGATCCATTTTTAATTAATTCATTACAAGTGTGTATTCATTTTAAATCTGTATCTTTTTCTAAGTTCAGCTACTAAATCCTTAGAGGAAGTTTTTTCTCTAAGTTCTGCTACCAAATCCTTAGAGTAATTTTTTTTTCAAATTAACTCAGTATTACTAATGGCCAGAAGATTTCTTTTTGTTTTGTTTTACACGTTAATGGCTCACAGGAGGTTTGCGCACCACGTGTCCTAGCCGTGTGATCGCAGCCTGGCACGCGGAACTCTGTAATGAGCAGAAGGGACCAGGGCCTGGCGCCCGGGAAGTTGCAAACTTCGTCCCCCTATGTTTGCTGTATATGTTTAGCCTATAATTGAGTACAATACACAGCCGTTTTGCTGTGCTGCAGTTCACCTACGTGGGAGTCAGGGTACATATTTAATGCCTGATTTACAAAGGAAAATAGATGCAGTGACATGCGGGCAACGGAGGAGCTCGTGTTCCTCTTGTAGAGGAGAGGTGGTGTTTCACGGCAGGAATTGTTGTAGATCCATATCTATTAAGTGATGAGTAGTTGGGTTTTTTTTTTCCCCTTTTGCACTTTTAATGACAAACTCAAATCGAAACTGAGAAAAGAATCCCAGAAAAGAATCCCCACTTACTTAGAGTACACCTCCTTCTTTCCTCCTTTATCCCTGTCTAAAAAAAGGTTTTTGTCTAAAAGAAAAGGAAAAAAAAAAAAAACATGAAGCTTAGTTACTAGAGGAAAGAAAGCCTGCAGAACTGTTCTCTGGATTTCTGCCCATGAAACAAGGTGAAAACAGAAGCATTCACATGTACTGAAATGTGTGCTAATTGGAGAGGACTCGTGTCATGGTTACGGGGCATAATTTATTCCATGCGAGTAGCAAGTAGAAAGCCAGGAGAGCTGGACAGCTGACCAGCCTGGGCCCGGCCTTTCCCAGAGCCACCATGGAGCCACTGAAAAGCTCAGGAAACGCCGTCCATTGCTAAAAATAACCAAGCGTGCTGGCTGCTTTCATGTTGTCTATTGTATTTCATTGACTTTTGCCTTTTGACAGATAAATGACATGCAGAACATTGTTGGCACACTTAAGTTCAGTCTATTAATGTCCAGGGTCCTGCTCTGTTTAGCTGGAGTTCTTGAGGACATTTATTTGGTCAGCCCTTGACATTTCTGTTGCTAAGAAGGCCTTAGACTGTGAGTCGAATCCTCTAAAAAAGCCTTCTAATGTCTAAGGGCAAACCTTGAACTCTGTATAGCTGCCCCCAGAGGAACAGTGGTGTCTGCTTAGCCCACCCCAAGCTCAGTACAGAGATGAGGGCGTGGGTCCAGGTCACGATGCCCACCCAGTGTCTCCTTTGACTTGAGGGGAAAACTGAGGGAGAGCAAAGGATGGGGGACACAGTCCCAAAGAGATGTTCTCCTTACCGGACTTACAAAACAGTAACCCTTCTGTATAATACCTTAATAATAACAATAAAATTGCAACTTCGCTTTCTAAAAAGAAAGGCATGACACTTTTACTTGGCCACCCAGGGTCTTCAGAAATTCTGTTTTTGTGTATTGTTGCCTCTCTCATCGCTTTACCTTCCTCTCCTCCACAGTTCCAAACCTCGCAGCCTTTCACTCATTCAAAAGCAGTCCTGGTCCTTTTCTCAACCTCTGGCTGACAGGTAAACGGCCTTGGCTTAATTTTTCCAACCCAACTCATCTCTACTACCTTCTTGGAGGCTGAGCCATTTTCTTCATTCTAGTTTGTCACTAAATATTGTGCCAAATAAGTGGAAAGTCAGATTTGCAGAAAG
This sequence comes from Perognathus longimembris pacificus, assembly GCF_023159225.1. NCBI lineage: Eukaryota > Metazoa > Chordata > Mammalia > Rodentia > Heteromyidae > Perognathus > Perognathus longimembris. The sequence continues at coordinate 56,776,315 of NC_063175.1, forward strand.
GTACATACAACTGCACATTCTTAACCAAATCGGGGCTTCCCTTTCCAGATAAATGATTCCTCTAGTCTTGAAGTTCATCCTTAAATTGGATTCTTATTTGACCATGTTTTTTTTTTTTTTAATTTTTGTCAAACTGATGTATAGAGCGGTTACAGTTTCATATGTTAGGCATTGGATACATTTCTTGTACTGTTTGTTACCTCCTCCCTCATTCCCCCCTCCCTTTATTTGACCATTTTAAAACCATGGGTATTGTTTATGTCTTTGGGGGAGTCAGGGGACAGAGGAATGGAGGGACAAAGCGTAAACAAATGCAGCAGTGGTACTCATTATGATGAAAATGAACTCGACAACTTGTGGGCCCAGACAGGAGAGAAAAACTGGAAGGGACAAAAGGAAGGGTGGCATTGTCCAAAAAGGAATGTACTCATTGCCTGATGTATTAAATAGGTTACCCCTCTGTATGTCACCTTTATAATTACAGTTTTTAAGAAGTGTAAAAATCAACCAAAATAAAATGTAACTGATGAAGTTTAGCATATTAAAAACGGGGACATGTCTCTTTCTCTGTCGCTGTCTCTGCCTCCCTCTCTGTCATGGGGCTTGAACTCGGGGCCTGTTTGCTGTCCCTGAGCTTTTTCACTCAAAGATAGCACTCTGGTGGGTAGTTGGAGATAAGAATCCCACAGACTTTCCTGCCCAAGCTGGCTTCAAACCATGATCCTCAGATCTCTGCCTCCTGAGTAGCTCGGATTATAGGTGCCGGCGCCCAGCTAGGGATGCAATTCCTTTATCTCTGTTAGTCTTTTCTTTTTTTCGGGGGGGGGGGGGGTGGTGGTGGGAGTGGAGGAAGCGGGGGGGGGGGGGCAGAATGCCAGTCATGGACATGGACTTGAACTCAGGGCCTGGCCACTGTCCCTGAGCTTTCCATTTCTGGCCTTTTGGTGGTTAATTGGAAATAAGAGTCTCACAGACTTTCCTTCCTAGGCTAGTTTCAAACCATGATCCTTAGCTATCAGCCTCCTGAGCGGCTAGGATTACAGGTGTGAGCCACTGGCATCCGGTTCCATTGGTTGTTTTAATGGATATTTCAAGACGTTTGATTGTGTTTTCTTCTTATCCAAGCTGAAGGTAAAACTTGATGGCTAGGCAGGGCGGAGTAAACATGCCATCTCAGCTGTGGAGAAGGCGGAGGTGAAAGGATTCAGGGTGGAAGGCCAGTAGAGAACAGAAGTGCTAACAAGCCCTATCTGAAAAACAGCTGAAGTAAAAAGGCTGGGGCTACAGCTCAAGGTAGAAGGCTTGGGCCCTGTGTTCAAACAAAAAAAAAAAAAAAAAAACCCACTAAGACAAGGAAGAAGGAAAAGAGCAAAGCTGAAGGTGATCTATATGTGTTATCTTCTCTAACACATCCAAGAATTGAGGGAATCACGAGGAGGAGAGCCAGCCCGCGGCTCCGTGCTCCCGCGCTCGCAGCCCCTAGTGCACACCAGCGGAGCGGCCAGCCGGCCGCTTTATAGCCATTCCAGAAGCGCACGGTCTTTTATGTGATCTAGATGGTAGGGCGGGGGGTGGGGGGGGGTACTGGGGATTGGACCCATGGCCTTACACTTGCTAGGCAGAGGCTATGCCACTTGAGCCACATAATAGACTTTAAAATAGAACGATGGGGCGGTATTTTAGATGACACATCAATAATTATATGGACATAACAGTTATTAGTAATTTTCTAAAGTCTGGATCGCCTAATCGTCCTAGGCAGGGAGCACTAGACCTCTCACATGCTGAGGTAGCGCTCACCTGCCATTTGCAAACACAATGACACATAACGAGCTATAAAACAAATGAAATCGTCTAAGATGGCGTCTTTATTTCTGAATAAATGAGATGTTTTCCAGTACAGGGAAAGAAAACAATGTAGGGTTGTCTAAAGAATTACACAAAGATAATGGAGAGTTTATGCATTCTTTCTTTATTGATCACTCAGAAAACTTCTGGCTTGCTCACTAGATTGACAGCTGAGTTATTCGCCCTTCCCTGGTGACTGACAACAGGTAATGGAAAGGCTTTTACTGTGCTGGAGCAGCACGGAATATTTCCTAATTTACTACCGTGGTTCTCATCAAAAAAACACTACATCTATCACTTCAATTACTGGAGTTTCACATTCAGTTTAGGGAGACATGTTTCTGTAATGTGACAGGCTTTGCCGACTCCGAGCTCGGCCTGCTCTGCACCCATCACCATAATCGGAGAGACATTCAGGAGAGCAATTGTTACGTTGTTATGTCTTCTAATGGTGTCTGCTGGCAAGAAATAAAACAGACCATAAACTGATAGTTTGGGTAAGGTGTATCTTAGAAAGCCTCTTTTGTCCGCTTAAAAAATGTTCAACAGTCTGAAATGGACAAGAACTATAGGCCGGGCATCAGGATGTCGGGCAAGGATTTTTTGGTGCCATCCTTGCACGGCTAAGTGAAGCACGCGGCCACATCTCCCTACTTCCGTGCTGCTAGAAGGGTTCACACTGACCGGCAGACGTCGACTGAGCTGTCCTTAGGTTTAGGTACTGCGTGCTATCTCAAAGAAAAGTTGATCTCTCCCCGTCCCCCTCCCCATCCCCCAAAGCCTGCCTCATTGGAGAGCTGGAGATCCACGGGATGCAGGGAGGGAAATGGAGAGGGTCAAGTGTGGCGTGTTCTGTAGTGAATATTCAGCTTGTCCATACAGGTTCTGTCCAAAATGCCTGGACCAGAAGTGCTTCAGATTTCAGAGCTTTTAGGCTTTGGAATGTAGGTCGATAGAGAGTGTGTGTGAGTGTGTGTGTGTGTGTGTGTGTGCATGTATACATACTATGAGATACCTTGGGGAGCTCATCTTAGTCCAAATATTAAATTCATCATGTTTCGTATGCTCCTCGTTCCACGCCTCACTTTAGGGGTCCGTACTGTGACGGGGATGGGGACCCGGCAGGTGAGCTGGGGTGAAATTCTACCCCTGTGGCTCAGGTAATTGGGGCTTGGGGCGCATTTTGCATTTCCAGTTTGTCGACTGGGCCACTCAGCCCATGCTAACCAACAGCCTCACGCCATGCCGTGTCCCGACGGTGGTTAGGGGACAGTGACATCCTTCACCTGCCGGAGAGCTGATCAGGGCGAGGTCTCAAAACTTAACCTGAAATCAAGTGGTTCTCCCCCCCCCCCCCGCCCCCCACCGCCGCTGTGCACTGTGGGCCGGGCCGGGCCGGGCTCACCGCCCTTCGGTAGCCCCGTTTGCCAGTCCTGCGTGCAGTCTGGCTCAGCTCCCACCTGCTCCAACACCGCCGCTCAGCCATCCTGCCGAGGCCGCCCGCGGTCTGCACGACTCGATGGTGTCAAATGTGTCTACTGTGACCAGGCACCTGAGTTGTCATTCAGTTTAGCGTTCATTAAGTCGCAGTTACTTGAATTTCTTTGAATCCACCTTGGCTACCGCAGCCGAGTAGGCCGCGCAAGTGGCCCGGTCCCCTTTCCGCCGCAGCCCCCTGTCAAGGCCTGGCTCTCCCGCGCCGGGTGAGCCCGGCCCGGCCCGGCCCAGCCTGGCTTCGCGCGCCCTCAGCCCGCGGCGGGGTCTGGACGGCGCCGCCTCTGCGGAGCCCCCCGGGGCCCTGGCGCCGCCCGCCGCGCTCCCGCAGGAGGCCCGGGGCCGTGCCCCTCGCCTTTCCCCAGCCTCCGCTCCGCCCGGGCCCCGTCTCAGTGCAGCACGTGCACGCCCGGCTCCAGGGCGGCCCGGAGCCCGTGCAGCCCGGCCAGCCGGCGGGACCGCCTCCTACCTCCCGCCTGGCTGGGGAGCACGCCCGCCCGGGCGCCTCGCCGCATCCCGCCGCCGCTCCAGCTGGCGCCGCCTCTTCTCCCAGCCCGGCCTCCCGGGCGCCAAGATGGCGGCGGGCGACGAGCCCAGGGGCGGGCCTGGGGGCCGTGACGTAGATGGGGGCCGCCCCTTTGGGAGGTCCCCTGGAGCTCCACCCTGACGGGCGGGTCAGGCGTCCAATCACAGCCCCTACGCAGGTGCCCGTGCCCCGCCCCTTCCGCCGCCCTCCGACCCAAGTCAAAGAACGGCTCCTTGCCGCCATTAAAGGAGTCTTAGCTCTGACTGGTCCGGGACTGTCTGTGGGTCCCCCGACACCTGGTTGCTCCCTAAAGTGCCTTTGGAGTCATCTGGAATGCTTTTGACCTTGTAGATTTGTGTTATTTCCCCCACATAGAGGCTGCTCCCGGCTATAGCCCCAGAGTTGAGAGAATTAGCTGGCACGTCATAACAAAATTTGGATGATTCAATAGGTGAGAATTAGCAATATGAATAATTTAGCAAAAGGGCCACTATGCAAACTGTGATGCAGAAAATGCTATGAACACAGTGAAGGTATGAGGGCTTAATCCATGGAAGTAAAAAAACAAAAAAAGATCACTCTCGCACATTCATGTAATCCCAGCTACTCAGAAGGTAGAGAGACGGAGACTCATCTCCACCAGTAATCCGGGCACGATGGTCGTGTGTGCACTTCGAGTTACTTTGAGGCATAGTTAAAATGACCAAGGCCCAAGGACAGCCTGGGCAGCGTTAGTAAAATTCCTTGTCCACAAACAATCTGGGCATGGTAGTGATACGTACACCTGTAACCTCCACAGCAGGCATAGGTAAGAAAATTCTAAAACCAGTGAGGCAAAATTGTAAGACCTTATATGAACAATGGGAACAAAAGAGCGGCTGACTCAAGTGGCAGAGCCCCTACCTAGTAAGCTCAAGGCCAGGAGTTGAAACCCAGTACTGGCAAAGCTGCTTTTTAGAAAATAAAATACATAACTCTAGGGTTAGGGTTAGAGTTGGCACATGTTGAAGATGTCAGTGGAGGAGGCAGGGTGAATGGGAGCCTTGCCCTTCAGTGTGACCTTGGGAAGTTTTGTTTGTGCAAGTTTAGAAACTTGGAGTGCCTTTCTGGGTCTTCATCTCTCTCTCACCACCACGTGCACAAGCCTGCCTTAGGCACTGCCTGAAGTCCACCACAGAACGTGGTGAGGAGGGAAACTGTTCACACTCATCTCAAAGTGGCAGAATACTGGAAAACCCCAGTGGCAGCGGCATTCGGTGAGAACCCTAGGCCGCCTCCAATGATGCCACAGGAGCTATTGGGTATAGACATGCTTTTCTGTTGACCCCCAAATTGAACAACTTGAATGCCATGTTTGGCTGTTTTCTGTAGCCTACTAAACTTATGTAACACATAGCAGCCCCCACAAAATACATGAAGTAAACCCAACAACGCCTAATTGTATAAAGGTAAGGCATTCAGCCCCACAAGAGTGAGAAGTAGACTCATCCACAGAACTCAAAGCTGTGACATGACATGTCCACTTATGTCCACTGAAATCATGAAGTCTTACCCTGTATTGCCAAGTGGATCAGATCATGCTTGGGTTTAAATTATGCATATGGCAGGTTCCAGTTCATGGCGTAGAGCAGTCTCCGGCCTCTCTAAACTGAATTTATTCATGTAAGCTGGTGCTATTAGTAGGGTGTACCATGTAAGGGTATAGTAGTAAAATGCATGTGAAAATTACCAATTAGCATATGTCAAATAATAAGCCTCAAACTTACTGTTAACATGCCATTAATTAGTAATTAAATCATATTATGCTAAGCTAAACCATAATATATTTATAATTATTATTATAACATGTATATGTAATTAGTAATGTATCTTATATAGGTAAAATTGACAATTATTAATAGCAGACCTTAATAACTCCCTGTGTTAAATAAAGGTAAGCCAGTCAGTAAGTTGGCTGAATTCTTGGGGATCCATCTACTCAGAGCTACTCTTTGATTTATTTGTCCACAACTGACTACTTTCTTGCTGACTTTCTTTGTTGAGAGCAACCAGAAACCCAAAACCAGCTCTCTAAGATCATTATGGAGGGAGCTGAGGAATCCTAGCTGTGAAATGTTGTCAATTACTCTAGCTATCTAGGTGCTTCCTTGATTGCAAGTATTATGATATAATTTAGTGATTACTCCATCAGTATGTTTGATAAAGCCTACTTTAAAATAGGCAATTCTGTTAGGTTGTCTCTTTGAGCTTGGTTTGTTCATGCTAGACGCTACAGGTGGAATAGTTCACAACTAGTTCCAGGTAGGCATGTGTTAGGCACATCTTCTCAGAGAGCCAGCCCCATGACAAGAGAGCCACTTTCAGTTGGGAGGACTAGGATTGAGGAAGAAAAGAAGGGCCTATAGGAATCTCAAGCTTTCCCCCCAAAATCAGCAACCAGCCAGAGATCTGAAGACTGTTAACAAGTTGCCGTCTAATTATTGAGAAGTGAGCTGGGTGCCGGTGGCTCACCCCTGTAATCCTAGCTACTCAAGAGGCTGAGAGCTGAGAAGTGCGGTTCAAAGCCAGGCCAGGCAGGAAAGTCTGTGAGACTCTCATCTCCCATAAAAACGACGAAGGGAGGGAGGGAGGGATGGGAGCTGTGGCTCAAGTGGTAGAGCACTAGCCTCAAGGAAAAGGAAACTGAGGGACAGTACCCACAATCCGAATTCAAGCCCCAAGATTTTCTTTCTGTGCTACGATGAGAAGGTTACCTTAAGTAGATGAGCAAGAACCCCAGCCCTGTGGACTGATCTCGGGAGGTGTTCCTGTTCCCTAGCTAACAGCTAGAACATTTGAACCTGTAGCATTCATGATAACTTCCTTGCGGGGGTGATTTCTGCATCACCTATGGCTTTTGATTAATTCATCATGTATTCCTATCTTTTAACCACACTTTTACCTAAACTCTCCTGGAAAAAACGTTTTGCATTTTGCTATATACCAAATCAAGAAAGACAGAGAAACAAAGGGGTATGAGTTTACGATGTGTCCCCAAGAAGCCCCTCTGTGACTCGGTCCCGTGTTCATTGTGACACATGTGGTCACACTCATTACCCCTTCTGTGACCCAGGCCGGTGTCCACTGCCACACATGCTATCAGATTCATGGTGCTTCTGTGACCCGGTCCTGTGTTCATTGTCACGCGTGCTGTCAGATTCATGGTGCTTCTGTGACCCGGTCCTGTGTTCATTGTCACGCGTGCTGTCAGATTCATGGTGCTTCTGTGACCCGGTCCCGTGTTCGTTGTCACAGATACTGTTACATTCGTTGCCCGCTTCTATGACCCGGTCCCGTGTTCGTTGTCATTCACGCCGTCAGATTTGCAGCCCCTTCTCTAACCTGGTCCCGTGTTCATTGTCACCCGTGCTGTCAGATTCATGGTGCTTCTGTGACCCAGCCTCGTGTCGATCGTCACATGTGCTGTCACATTGGTCGCACCCTTCTCTGGCCTGGTCCCGTGTTCATGATCACATGTGCTGTTGCATTCGCATGGCACTTGTTAATAAACATTTCAATTGGTAGTTCTGAAAGTTTAGTTTAAAGGGTGATAAATTTAAAGCTCTGTGTAATGGTATATTTTAAAGGAGTTATCTTGAATAATTTCATCTCATAGGCATACACAGTGGCAGATGTTTGCAAATCTTGGTTTAAAACTGATTGAAGTATTTTAAGAAAACTGAAATCATGTCAGTGGTAAAATTTATTTTACCAAGTGCAGATGTAAGACATCAAGTTCTCAGACTGATGGCAGAATTAACAAAAAACACCATCTGGCTCAATAATTACCCGAAAATACCCATATTCTTGGATTTGCTTAATACCACTTAGTTCCCAGCTTTATTTTATCTGAGTTTGCACACCAACGAGACTAGGTTGTACAAAATGGGGACTATTTCCATCTGATCATTTTAAAAAATGTGTGTTTGCATGAATAATGAATCTTTGAATTGTTACTAAACAAGCAAATTATTTGCGTATGTGTCGCATCGGTTATCAAGTTTGCGCATGTGACAGTTTCAACAGCCGTCACGTAAAATGCATAGAGCTGGTAACCATATGTTTTTGCTTGACAAAAAGCTAAAACTCAAGATCAATTTTCAATATGGAATGCACAAATTAACACTTTAAAATGCACTGCAATATGTACAGCTTGGCAAAATGTGCAGAAATAGCACGTTTCTAGATATTAACTGATATCTTTGGATTCGACCTTAAGGTATTCAATCATTTTGATTAAAAGACTGATTTCTCATAAAACCACAGTCGGTTGGCGGCGCAAAGCCAATGACATTTGAGCATTCATATATTTTCATAAACTTTGAACAATGTCAGAGAGACACCTCCTCAATCTTGGCCACACAACAGCGGGCTATTCAATCTTTCTTTAGCTGAAGACAGAAAATTTGAATATCAGCATAGGGTTATAAATGCAGCCGTCAGTTCACGTGGTGCACTCCACGGTGCTTTTTAAGAGCAGATCTGGGCAACGTATAGAACTTTGCGCTTTACTCTCCACCACCGTGTTCCTTCCCCCTCCCCTGCCCCCACAGGCGTTACATGAAAACGCTGCGTTCCGGACGTGCAGTTCCTTTAAACTGGAACCAGAGGGTTGCTTTTAAAAATGGCTGCGTGCAGAAGTAGGGAAGGCCGAGTGCTCTGATGATCTAGATGCCCCAGTGTTTCCTCCGCACCTCTTTCGGCCTTGGAGCGTAATAATTAGTCATTATGTTGCCAGGTGGATGCAGTCCCCTCTGGCCTCCTGAAGAAGGTTTAGCAGAAATTAGATGTTCTTCAAACACTTCTTTATTTTTAGTTGTGTAACTTAGTGCAGAGTGATTATCCTGTACGGCTGGTGAGATGTGTGAGGTTTTCCGTTGGAAATAACGGTGTTGAACAGATTACCATCCAATACAAAGAGCCTCCCCTCTCTCCCCTCCCCCCGCCCGCCGGCTCCAAGCAGATTGGGCAAAAACCATATGGACCATGGGGACAATGAGCAATTCCATCTTGCTCAGACAGAAAATGCAACAACATTCTGTTAAGAGACAATGGAAGCATATTTTAACACATTGCACTGCAAGACAGATATCTGAAAAGGCTAACCTGAATTCCCAGTTCCAACTCCCTTCATACTGAACACACCCTGGGTAGCAGAATGAAGAGCACGGTCATTAGTCCACAAAACATCGAAGAGTTGGTTTCAATAGACACAACCCTGCAGAATTTTGCTTTATTACAAAAATACCTCAATCATTGCTAATAATCCAAGTTGTTTATTTTTGTCTGTTATATAGACACATGTCATCCCCAAAGAACATCAAATGAGATTTGGCATTAGCAAGTAGGGTTACTAATGTCAGATCAGAAGTGGTAGTTATTGATTATATCCTAATTTCAATTGAATGTGTTGTCTGAAACAGAGGAGTAAAATATTGAATGTTTGCAGCTGTTTTTTTTTTATTTTTATAAAAGTATAGCTTAATTCAGTAACCCATTGCCCATAACTCTTACAAACTTGTTTGGAAACGTTGTTCAGTGCTGAGCCAGCATTGCTACTATGTGGTTTCCTAATAAATGTAGGCACATTAGTCCTGTGGAACTGGCCACATGAGTATCCTCAGGAAGTGCATGGAGCAGGGGTCATGAGTGATGATGAGCAGGAGACCACCCTCCCAGGCCTTTGCACCGGAGTACTAACTACATCAGCCCGCCCGTTCATTCAGCCACACTTAGGATGCCAGTCCCCAGGCCCAGTTGAAAGTCTGTCTGGAGGAGGTGCTAAAATAAGGACAAATCCTGACAAGGGACATGTGTGAGAGACAATAGTGAATGGCTGGTGTTGGAAAATTAGACATTGGGGCAGGAATTGGGAAGTCAGCTTGTACCTTCACTGAAAACACGCAGTTCAAGGAGTGGAAGGTTTGAGAACATTCTAGGAAGCGGGTAATTACTAAGCACAAGGACCTCCATGAGAAGAGGACTCTGCAGCACACTGAAGGCAGAGACCCACGAGACCAGCCTATCCGAGAGAGTCGTGATGAGAACGGTGTAGACTGTGGAACAAGTTGTCATAATCCAGGTGACAAAGATACAGGCTGTAAACATGGAAACGGCAGGTGAGGGTTGACAGTGGAGTGCACAGAACTCACCAGTGAACCGGACGTGGAGGGCAGGGCGGGGCAGGGCAGACAGATGACGGATGGCTGCTGAGTTGCCATCTTGATTCAAGGCACAGCAGGTTTAGGAGGCGACCTGGAGTGGGGGTGACGAGCAGGCCCGGGAGGCCAGTGCCGGGGTGAGCGCAGAGGAGCACGAGGATGCAGGCGACCCCAAGGCCGGTGAACCAACACAGGAGGTCAGGGAGGAGTGGTCAGGAAGACCAGAGGGGGCAAGAGCTTCGGGGGGGAGGGCTCGAGGCGGGGTAGAGCTCCCGTGTGGCTCTTCCGCGCTCGCCTTCCAGTCCCCCACCTGGGGCCTCGTCCCCGACGGCTCGCTGACCGACAGCAGGCTCGTGTAAGCGGTGAGGTCCTAAGAACTCAGTCTGCCCTAGCCTCTGCGGGGCCACCGCGGTTCCGGAGGAATCTGATTCTTCGTAGTTATTCATCCAGCAAGCTGTGTTGTATTTACAGAAGTGTGAGTAAGCCACATATTTTTGAGCTTTACTCTGAAAATCCCAGGGGAGACACCTGTGTTCATTTGCTAGGGCAACCATAACAAGTATCGCATGCCAAAAGCCTAACGGCAGATGCTACTTTCTCACGAGCCCGGGGATAGAAGTGAGAGGCTCAGACGTTTGCAAAATTGATCCCTCCTGAAACTTCTCCTTGTGGTTCGTGGACAGCCATTTTGTCCTTGTCCCTTCACTTGGTTGTCCCTTTGTGTGTGTCTGTGTCCCAGTGACCTCATTTTTACTTAAATTACCTCTTCCAAGGCCTTATCCCCCAAATGCAGGCTCCTTCTAAAATACCAGATCTTAGAACTTCAACATGTGAATTCTAGGAGACAGCATTCAGCCACTAATCAACCCAAGGTTCACGTTATCCCAAGTGATTCTGATGCTATTGTGCCTTAAGCCAACTCTAAGAAGAGCGGAACGAGAATGTGCAGAAACGGAGTGCTGAGACACAGGACCAGATATGTCCTTGCTGCTGGCCTAGTGTCCCTCCAAGAAGACCTGGACCAAAGAAGATGGTCCCATGTCCCCCTGAGGGTGTTCTCACATTTACGCACGCACTCTCGTGGTCTCATCCTGTCTTCACGTCTGTGTCTAGCTCCTAGATAGGTGCTGCACCTCTTAATATCATTTATATATCTTATAGGAATGATCTCTTACATCAGGGTGTTACTTACGGATTAGACAGTTTCTAGAGTAGGGAACTGAAATCTTTATCAGGACACTGCCCACAAAAAATCAGTCGGCTCGTTTCCGATGTTGCAAGTGTCTTCATGAATTCGGGCCCTCTTCTTTGGATGCGTGTCATGTGGTGGTTCATAGTTTGGCTCGTGACGTCAGAGGTCAGATCTGACTTCTCCTCCCTGCCATGCCCATCTCCACCGTCCACGTAGGCGAAGGTGGTGAAGCTGACTTCACAAGGTCCTTCGCAGGTCACTTTCCAAGCGGTTAGGAATGCCGTTATGAATATTATACAGCCCGGGTAACTTCTTTTTCAATGAGCCCACGTGGGTGGCCTGTTGGGTTTGGTTTCAGAAGGCGAAAGTTGACGTTCTGCGTGTCACCAACCCCAGGCCTCGTTTGCCGGCAGGAGGCCCGGGTCAGGGCTGGGGGCGGGGTGGGGGGGGCGGGTTTCTGCCCCGAGTGGCGGCTCCCGTGCTGGAGGAGCGTGCTTGCCGCTGTCTCAGGACGGAGGGGGCGCTATGAATATGAATGTGTGCGTGGGGGGGGGGAGCTTCATTACTCCAGCAGACTCGGGCTGCCCGCTTCAGCATGTGGTTTATTGCTTCTTTCTATGCTTTGTCGCACTTTTGTGCACATCGCCGTCCACATGCATGCGTTCAGTGAACCAGCCTTCCAGTGTCACACAGCTATCTATACTTGGCAGTCACAATAAATGACTTCATACTTCAAGATCGTAATAACATCTGAAAGTTAAATGCTTACGCCAAAGCTTCCTCTTAAAGAAAAGCAAACAACCAGAGCATACGCACATGTCCGCATCCCCAGGAATTAGGTACGTGTAGAGCAATGGCAGTGAGGAAAAATTGAAAAACATTTTAAAAAATACATAGATTGGATGAAGACTTACCCTAAAATGAGAGTTTTTGGGGGGGGGGAAATTAATTTGGAAAGTCACGTGATCTTTGGGCAAAAGAAAAACAGGATTTTTGCTTAGTGTGACGACTTCTCTTGGGCAGGTAGCTGCTGCCACTCAGAACCCTCTCGGTATCCTCTGGAGCTGAGCTGTGCTTCACCCGCCTGTAGGTGGCCGTCCCAACATGCCTCGTGTGTGTGTGTGTGTGTGTGCGCGCGCGTGTGCCAACTGCACTGGCTCAGGCCTCCCCCCGCACCCTCTCACAGCCACTGTGAGCCGATTCATAAAAGAAGCTGAACGTCCTAGGCCGCTGAACGGTATCGTAGCCATCCTTCTAAAACGAGCTCTAGGTAATAGGAAAACAGCCATCAAAATGGTAATAGGAGACCCAATGTGTTCTCTGGCTTTCAACAATATTTTCTTTTGTTTAGCGGATTTTTGTGTGACTAGTTTCTCAGGAACCCTGCACATTTTCCCCTTCCTTACCTTGTTCCCATACAAGAGAAAATGGATCGATTTTTTTTTTTTAAAGGACACTGATAGTCATTAGAGTGCAGAGAAAATTGATCAAAATATTAATTAGACTTTTGTTTTGCTAGTTTGCATTAGACAGATGGAGTTCTGATCTTTAACAGCACCATGACTCATGAAACTGCTTGTGTACTAAAATGCCATTATTAACACAACAGTAGTTTTCAGCAGTTGGTAATTATTGGCATAATTAAACATTTATCAAGAAACGAGTATTTATCATTCATTAAACTTTCATTAAAAATCCATCTTAGCCCAGGCTAGATTAGCCAGTGATTTTCACAAGATAACTTCCTAACTCCTGGCAGGAGAATATAGAGCATTTCTATAATAAGCAAAGTTGTACACAAGGTAATGTTCCAGGGTTTGTGGGCAATTATGGGGTTCCAGACTCATTTTATAGTAAGTGTTTGTTAAGACTTGGACCCAGCATGAGAGGGTACTTGATGGTATTCTTTGGGGTTTTCAGCACTTGGCACTTTGTAGCAGCCTATCTATGAAAATGTGTCACCCTTCACAGAGAAAAGTTACTACTAAGCAAGCTTTGTATTGACATAGTTTAAATTCCCCCCAAACGTGGGTTTTAAATGGCTTAGGGTATGAGATTTTATATTGCAAAGGGACAAGCCAGGACAGAGTAGAGGGCGGTAGACACAAAGACCCCACTCAGTGATGCCTTCCACCGGCCCCATGGCCTGCCCAGTTCCTGGCTGCCCTGTGGGCCTCCAAAACACTGCCCGTCAAACTGGGGCTTTTCCATGCCACGGGGTGTGGCGTCACTGACTGCACAGCGACTGTGATCCGGAGGTCATGTTCAGATTGGCCATTGTAAATAATAGCACAGTAAGCGTGGGAGTGAAGGTCTTGAGAAACCTCTGTACCGTTTTCCACAGTGGCTACACGAATTTGCATTCGCACTGACAGTGTTCGGAACCGCCCAATGGTCTCGTGCTTCTGTCTTATTCAGAAGCTGAAACCTTGTGACATGTTATCCTCATGGCATTCCAGTACCCTCTTCTCTTGATTTGAAGGTGGGTGTGCGAAATCCCATCCTGTGGTCCGGATGCTTGCTCGGCCATAGTTGGTGCCCTGCACATGAGGTGAAAACTCGTGCTGGGTGTCCTCATCCAGACAACACGGGAGAGAAAAAAATAATAGTAGATGAGGAAGAGCGCTCAGAAGCCATCTCCACACACAGGCCACTGCTTCAAATCTTATTCTACACTCAGCAACTTCCTTTTTGTTTTCTCTTGGGCAGAAAATTTACTGTATCAGTGCTTTTGTGTCACAAGAATGAATTGAATTTGTACCCTTTGGTGCAAACAACAGTAGACAGAGTGGTAACCTAGTGGAAAACAAATAGACACCCCGTCCCTTTGGGGATTCGGAGAGGTTCAGAAAGACGGAGCTGACGGTAGAGAGGTGGCAGATAGAAAGAGGCCAAGGCAGGAATGGATCCCGCGGTCATTTATTACCATGCCATCTTCATAGTGTTTGCTGAACCAAGGTGCAGAGTAATGATTCAGACAAATGACGTTAATCATAATAGCTGGCCCTTTGGCAAAAATGGAAAACCTAGCATCACAGCAGGAGCTCTAATCAGATGCCCCAAAACCTGCTTCGGAAGGAAAGAATTTCCTTTCGTTTTTCTGTCAATGGCTTCCCAGGGGATATATCATGTTTAAAAGAAACAGAGTGATAAGACATTTCACCCTCTTGCTTTCTCCTCGCCCTGACCCCCCAAAAAATGATCACATTAAACTTTATGATTAATATTTATAGTAAAACTCATTATATTTTCCTTATGTTCATCTAATAAGATGAGATGGCCAAGGTTGTAACGACCAGTCAAATCACATTTTCCATAGTGCAGATGATTAGAGTTTATCTTTATTTAGGAACGATTTTAAATGGCCTTGTGCATCATGAAAGCACACCATGTTTGCACACATGGTATTCTGGAAACCAATCTGCTCACAGATTCTAACGTGCATTCGCTCAGACCTCTGTGGAAAGTGTTATTTAATGTCCTACTTGCACTTTAATACATGTCAAAAGCTACTGAAAATAATTCCATTTGTTACTTTGTGTTTTTATGGATCTTCAAAATTAAACAGCCTGGGCTGGGAACAGGGCCTAGTGGTAAAGTGCTCACCTTGTATACATGAAGCCCTGGGTTCGATTCCTCAGCACCACATAGATAGAAAATAGCCAGAGGTGGCGCTGTGGCTCAAGAGGCGGAGTGCTAGCCTTGAGCAAAAAGAAGCCAGGGACAGTGTTCAGGCCCTGAGTCCAAGCCCCAGGCCTGGCAGCAAAAACAAAAAACAAAAATCAAAATTCAACAGCCTAATTGATATAGTGGCCAGATTATCTTAAGGACACAAGTTTATTAACAACACTGCATTTAGTTGTAAATATTTCAAGACTTAGTGACTCTACTTGGACATCACGGTCACACACTGTTACGTAACACTATTGTGCAATATTAAGAAGCAGTGATACATACATTATTTCTACGGGAGAATTAACCTGACGTGTAGGAGGTTAATGTACATACTTCAAATTCTCGGTTGACTTGCTGTTTTCTTCTTCATAACTCTGGGTAAACAGTGCGTGCTGCCGTGGAATGCACAGGTTAAGTGTAGTTGCGGGCTATTATACATCATTAGAGGAAGTAATATGCGGTCGTGAAAGAAAGATGGGAGCTTTTCACTTGTAGCTGCTTGGACGTCCCATTTGTCATCTGGTATAGCAATGCAAAATTAGTTGTGGCAGTCTCCAAATAATTTATAGCTTTGTACGAGGAAATTAAGCAGTGAGTCACACCATTTTGGCTGATTAGTGTTCATGTGTTTTTGCTTCCCCCTTTCCAGTGACAAATTTGTCAACAAGACATTGAAAACTTCATTTCTGATATCCTGTTTTTGTTACCCACTTCAACCAAACATTGGACTCTCATCTTGGAACAATGCAGCTTTCAACACTTAGAAAAGTGTAGCTACCTGTTCTATTCAGGAAATAACACCTAGCTTCTTGCATCATTTGGTTCCGATATCTCTACCCTTTGTGGAAGGAAATAAAGCAAGTAATGTTTAGCAATGTTGACTGAAATGCAGTATGACAGGTAGAATAGATAGGTACTAACAGACTAGACCCCAGGCCCAGCCCTTGTATATCTGGTCAATTTCCAATTCATTATTAATCATAGTAAACAGAGTACTGTATGTGTATATTTTTATCTGATAGCCAGCAAGCATGGAATATATTTTTAAAGGTAAGAAACTACCACTCATGAGCAGGAACAGTGACTGATAAGTCTGCACCTACAGCTACGGAGTGTTAACGCTGGCCAGCTCGTCCCAGGGAACCGGCAATGGGCTGTGCATCCCATCGCCTCTGGAATCCATCGCGAGTGCCGCTCCTGACTTCCGAGGGCTCTGTTGGCTGGGATAGCTTGTGGTCAGAAGAGCTATCATGGTAGAAGAGGGGCTGTGTAGGTATTAGGGTCAAGAAGAAGGAACGTTTCACTTGCCCTTTCTCCTGGGTGATTGTGTGAGTCCTACAGAGATGGGGATGAGTTTGTAGAAAACAAAGGAAGCAGAGATGGTGCAAGTAGGATCTGTAACAGCACTGAGCCCACGTGAATCCCGCCGATGGAAAAACAAATCTGCCTGACTTGCTCAGACATCTTCGAGGGAGGCAGGCCCGGATAATTAAGCCCCGGATGCTGCCGCAGAGGTGGTGCTGAGCAGCCCGTGCTAAGCCCTCGTGAGAACTTCGCAACCTTGGTAGTTGGACTGCGGCAGTGATTAGAAAAGAGGGGTGGAAGTTCTTTGGTTTCATTCTCATTGTGATTAACATAAAAGAAAACAATGTTCATAAGTAAAAGAAAAGATAATTTAGGAGTCACCTCGTGTCTCTGAGCAGCTCCTGGCTGGGGTGGAGCCTCATTGTTTCACGAGGGAGGATTCCTCGCATTCGTTGTTAAAATGACATACCTGCTCGAGTCCAACCTGCCGGGTTCACACCCAGGATGAGGAAGATGATTTATTATCTGTCCTTTGAATTTCTCCAAGCGTTCTGTCTAAACTTTAAGGGAGGATTACATCTGCGATTAAATCTTAACAAATGTTGTTTTAACTAGACTGCAATATATGTTATTGACAAGAAACGACTTTTCTTCTCCAAATAACATTGGTGCTTAGGCATGCAATTTACAAAAATGACAAGAAAGGGTGGTGCTTTTTCCAAGGTGAATGTGAGTTGACTGATTAGCTGGTATTTTAACTTGGATTCTTGCAAATTACAGACATAAGAAACCCTGCAATTTATATGTACTTTACCAGTGAAGGCTTTAATCCCATGATTCATGAAAGTAAAGTGGTAATAATTTAACCACCATATTTTATTTATCCCTCAGAGTTGTCAGCTGATACGAAAAGTATTCCCACTATTCGGGGGTGGCTGGTTTGGCCACCTAATTGCTTCTTAGGAAGTAAGGGGGAAATTGCTTATATAACTACATGGATTGTCTTTGGCAACGCTGAGCCAAGGCATCAATCAGTCCATCTGGGTAAAATCACAAGCTGACTCCGATATTGCTAAATATTTATACTGTCAAATACACACAGACATCCAGATGAAAAGAGGCATTCATTAGGAATTCTCCAGCTTGTCAGTTTAAAGATGTAGATTAGAGCAAAACCTCCCACTATGGTACTGAGTGCTCAAGAAAAGTCTATATTTAGCCATTCTGAGCAATAAATATCATCATATTGCCTCATTTAGGTAAATAGAGAATAAATATTGTCAAGATGATCTAGAGATAATGTAAACAGTTCCCCGTTCAGAGGCTCTGTTACAGGGGAGATTCCGGGACGGTGATGTGCCGATGATGCTGGGGTTCATCCCTCCTCTCAGCCCCCTCCCCCTCCCCTTCCGGGTTCCAGAGACGGTGTTACTGACAGATGAAGGGGGAAAGACGAAGGGGGAAAAAAAACTAACCACAAAGGTGATTTCAAGTTGTGTGAATCAGAGCACTAATTAGTGCTTGCACTGCGATATTGTCTTCGTAGTTCCAAAAGCTGCTGCTGCCGAAAATAAAGATATCTGTGGTGACGCCGAAGTTCATTTCAGAGTTTAACAGAACTAATGAAGCCCATCCATCTCGGGGGACCGGCGCAGCGCCGAGGTTAAGGCATGATTTGACAGTACAACCAGGCAGCCCGCTGCTCTGCAGCCAGGATCCTCTCAGAGAATTGGCCCTGGAGGACTGAGAGCCGCCCCCCTGGTCCGGGCTCGGGTTCGATGCCCCGCTCTGCAGTTGCTCCCGCTCGACAGTTGGGCTGCGCACAGTGTGTCCCTTCCTGGTAATTGATAATCTCAGAAGTTATCCTCGATGGGGATTTTCACTGATGTCAAAGTTTTAGTTAATTACACTAGATGATTTTTTGAGATTAATAATTAACATCCCTCTTTATAACTAAATATCCATAATTAATCAGCAAATCATAACGTGAAGACTAATTAACTTCAAACTCAAATTTTAACAGAAAAATCCATATTACTCTCCAGCATCATTAATTACCAAAGTAATCAAAGTTATCTCTCATGGGGTAAAACATAAAGCGTGGTGGGTTTCCCAGCTAAGCTGTTAGCACAGAAGAATTTCCACGGTAGCTTCAAGTGGCCTTGCCAGTTAGGAGATGACGAGATTGCTCCAGACCGTTCTCATTGGCCATGGGCGACGTTACCCACAGCCTGTTCCCGCAGCTGGCGTGGAAACCAGCAAAGCACAAACTTCCCCGCGCCTGCCCTTTTCTCCACGGGAGCTTAACCCAGCCGTTCCTGGAGAGCTGGCAGCTTGCTCTGCCGCGTACCTTTGTCTTGTTCTCCTCACCGGATGCTGGTTGGCCGATTAAGAACTGATATGCAGCAAGCCAAAACATACCCCCAGCACTGTTCAGACAGGAATGATATCAGCGACAGAAAGTGTGAAATGTTTTGCCTGTCATTTATTAAGTGCGAAGGACAACTGAGAGGGGAATCTATAAAGGGGAGAAGTACTACGTAAGACCAAAAAAAAGGTGACAGTGGCCACCCTGACCCACGCAGGCCCGGCTCCCAGGCCCCCGGGCGGTGCCGTGTGAACCGTGCAAGCGTGGCTGGGTGGGGTTTCCTGTAGAAATGTAGAGTTAGGCGTGTATTGAAATCCACATCTCAATGACTGTATCTCCTATCGTCCCAAGCGCACACATGGAATTCTGTTCTTTTGTGTGGCAGCTGTAAGAATCCTAAGCAATTTCTGCTGTCAAGAAAACTCTGGATAAATAGGGGCTGTTAACTTAGGCAGATATCTGAGGTTATTTGGTGGCAATCGGGAACTCGCAGCACTTCGACTAATGGGTTATGATCAGAAACTGTTCCTAATAGCCAGCTAGACGGATCTGAATATGAAGATTTCTATAATTTTGTTGTCAGCTTGTGATGTACTCTAGTGCTAATTATTTGGAACAATTATGTTTTCCTAATAACAAAAGAAGAAGCAGTGAATTAAGCAGGCTTACCTTCAGATCTGCAGATAGCAGTTTCAATGCACTTGCCATTAAGAAATAACATTTCTTTTTGCTCCACGGAGCCCTAATTATTTCAGATGCTTGTCTTTTAAAATCCACTGCCTCTCCTTCTTTTAAACCTGCTCCATGTGTCAGTTTACACTGATGATTTCAGTAACTAGTATTTTCTCAGTCTTAGGTTTATGCCTGTACCTCCCATAGACTGCTTACTTCATTTAGTTATTCAAAAACCATAATTAGTGCAGTAATTAACGTGTGGATCCTTCAAAGGGAGACGGCTAGAATCCTGGGACGTCTCTCATCATCCTGACTGATGTGCGGATGATAAAGAGACTGGGCTTGATGTGCCGACAGCGTGTGCGTCCCGCACACAGGAACCGCTGCAGGGAGAGGCAGACAGGGCCTTGGTCCACAGGGCCCGAACGTTTGGAAAAAGTAATTATCCACACTGTTTCTATAATTCAACTAGGTGTTATCCTGCATTTGCAGCTGTCAAATCATTTGTTTAAAATGTTTTTTTAATATCTTATGAATACTTGAAAGTTTCAAGCCTTGCACATTACCTCTTAACCAGTTTCTAAACACAAAGGCCAGGTTGGTTTCCCTCCCTTTTTTTTCATCCTTCTTCCCTCTCACCTTTGTTCACTCCCTCCCTCCCTCCTTCCCTCCCTCCTTTCCTCCCTCCCTCCCTCCCTCCGCCCCTCCCTCCCTCCCTCCCTCCTTCCTGACAATTTCAGACATCTGATTACTTGAGTCTATAATATCATAAAGCATGCCATTGACTTCATGCTTTTCCACAAATACTTTTTTGGGTGAAATTTCCCATGTCTGTCAAGGTGAATGTGTTGTATTCAGGCCATGGTAAATGAGCCGCATGCTGTGTACTTGAGCTGGGCATGACTTAGAGGCACCCATAATGGTTCTGTGTGTTCACTCTGTGGTGCCTGCCTCTTTTTTGTGGGTATTTCAACTGGAACATTTGGTCCTTAATTTCCTATAAATAGAAGCACGTTTCCACCCTGTGTCGTTTATTGACATCTTCCCCCAGAAATTCCATCCTGTATAATCCTTCACGCCGTTCAGTTATGCAGCCGAAGTAGCTTCAAGAGCATGCTCTTCCTAGCTAAAGCAGTCCTTGAAAAAGTCCCAAGCACGCCACTAGACTTCCTCCAAAGCTGGGGTCAGGCTGGTGGGAGAACCAGATATTGGCTGTTTGATATTGGATATTGATTAGGAACAATCATATAAAAACAAGCTTTATTCAATTCTCTGGTTAGCACATTAAAAATAAAAAAGACTCCAGGGACTGACCTATATCTTGCCAGGTGGATTTATATCTTTATAACCAGAATATCTTGTCAAATTATTCGGAGTTGACAGTATGTCTTTACATCGATCTTAGTTGCTAAAGTCAAGAGGTGACTATATTTGGTTTTGAACTACAAGAAAATCAACTCATTAGGCATGGTGACCTCTTTACGAACGTGCAGCTGAATGTGTAGTTAACCCTTTGCCAATCAGAACACAAAGTTGCCCTTCTTACCTTGCTCCTAGGTATGCCTTTTAAGTTAACCTGTATTTAATGCTGCGGAAATTAAACTTTCTGCGCTGACTGATCCTGTGTTGTGGCCCGCGATGAGCCGCTCTGGGCACACCGTGGCAACAGGGCAGGGGAAAGGGTAGAGCTGCCCATGATGCAGGTCTCCACTCACGACGGCACATTCCAGAAAGGGAAACTGCTGGGGAAGTAAGACGTTCTGCAGGAAGTGAGGATGGTGGTGCTCCCGTGTGCTAAGAAGGTGCTCGCTCACAGGACAGCGGCGGTGCATCTTCCCGGAAGATGGGCCTGCACCCACCCTGAAGCCCAGAGCGGGCCTGAAACAAGTGACGCAAGCACAGGTGTGGCGTTGGTGGCGGCCTTGAAGTCCATCCTGAGCATTACTGATGACCGAGAGGCTTTTCATGTGCATGAGGGACTGGAGAGAAGATACCAGTGACCATGTGAAAGTCCGTCAGGCTTCCCTTCGCTCCTCTCCTCTCCTCCCCTCCACCTCTTCTGGCCTCTCCTTTCAACCCCTCTCCATTCTCCCTTCCCTCCCTCACCACCGAAACGCAAGCACTGGGAATGTCCCTTTAGTGACGTCATCACTCAAGCCCGCGTGGTGGGCCTTTCACATTTGCTTAGTTTGGGAGCACATAAAAAAAAAAAACGAGGGGGCAAAACATATGTCCTGCTGCAGTATAACTGAAGGGCAAATAGGAAATGAAAAGCGCTAGTTGATCACAGTCACAGTCATCCAGTAGACAACCCACTCTCTCATGTCACCGTCTCTCCTTAATTAGGTGGACTGCGGTAGACATTGTCAGCACAGGTGGCCGCGGAGCCTTCCGGCACCCCCTACAGACCACACCTAGCGTAGAAAAGTGCATTTGTTTTAAGCAGTTTGCATTTTTTCCTCTTACCTATCCAATTTGTACATATTTCACTTCTGTAGATAATCCTTCCCATTTGAATTGCCCGTACTTATTTCTGTGTCATCAATGAAAATACTTACAGGTAAATGCTAATTTAGCCTAATGACTTTTGTACTGATTAAATTTCAGAAGATTTTTAGGAACCACAAGGCTTCTATTATCTCTGAAAAATAACTAGAAGGCTGAACAGATGAGATTTGTCCTTGCTGACTAAAAAGAAGTTGTTGAATTAGTCTAAATAGCTACAGATTAAAAAAAAAGAAAAAAAAAGGAATCCATACTAGAGTAGAAGCCCTGTAGAGTCTAAGGATTCCATATATTATCCCACTACCCACAGAATTCAAGGGGGTGTCTCAGAGCATTTGCCCAAGGAGACCTTTCAGAGGCTGCTATCGTTGTATACAGTACATTATTTGTTCTTTTTTTTTGTATGAAAAACATTTAAATGACATAGTTTGGGTTTTGTGTATTTTTATTATTGTACAGAGGAGTTGCCATTTCACAAAGCAGTCTGAGGACAGTGCATCTTGATCGGTGTCATCTCCTGTCCATTCTCTCCCGTGCCTCCCCTACCTTCTGAGTATAGGGTTAGGTGAGGTTCCACAAACGTGTGCTCCCGTGCCAGCCTCGCCACAGTCAAGGGAGAGTACTTCTGTCGCCCCAGAACTCTCCTCCGTGTCTTCCGTGGAGAACCCGCCCCTCCCCCGTCGCCCGGCCCTCGGCCGCCCCTCCTGTGCGTCCCCCGTGTCGCGGACTCGCAACCGCGTGTGGCCTGTGATCGCACCAGTGTCTTGTGTTTCCCTGTACGGTTTCTGGCCGTGGACTTTTGAACGGCTCCACTTGTGATGATGATCAGTAGAGCGCCACGAGCGTTTGGCAGCGGGTCTCTCTCTGGGCGTGTCTTCATTACATCTGGAATTGTGGGGTGACGTGGCGCGAGGGGGCTGGCGCTGTTCTGCACCGTGTGGGAAGACGCCAGCTGTCCACCCTCCCCAGCCTGCCTGCTCGCTGGACGTGGCTTCCCTGGCGTTAGCCCTTGGCCTGCCGGCCTGCTGAGCTGCTTTGTCTCTCCCCCCTGCCCCCTTCCTGCAGGGGGGGCTCCTCTCCCTCACGCTCGGGTGCTTGAGCTTCCATTTGCGCCCTGGAGTCGGGTCCCCGCTGGAGAGGCGGTGTTCCCAGCGTCTCGTGCGCCGCTGTCCCTAGCCAGCCCTGGCTTCTGAAAGCTGGCAGAGGTTGTGTTTGCTTCTGTCTCTGCCATCTCAGCTTTCCGTCGAGGGCATACGTAACGAGTTGACCCTGTGGCTTCTGTAAGGGACTGACGGAAACACCTCACCTGCCAAGTCAAGAGCCCTAAGTCACACAATTGACAGACCGGGGGGCATGAAGAGTATGACAGAGGAGACGACTGTGTTGACCATCACTGGCTGAACTTTTTAAATTGCTAGGCAGTTATGATGTTGTTTTCTGGGGTGGTACCGGGGTTTGAACTCAGGTCCTGAGCTTGCTCGCTGGGCACCCACTCTGTCCCGCTGACCCAGGCCTGCAAGTGTCCTGTCGTGAGCCACAGAACAACTCCAAGGCCAGCGGTTGATGGCTATCACAGAGGAGCCCTCTGTGCTCTACAGGAGAGAACTTGCAGGTTTCCTGACTTCCGGAGGCACCATTTAAAGCCCTCCTAACTTGAATTGTTTTTCCGATAGGGTCTTGGGGGTCTGCCCAGGACCAGTTTCAGACTTGCGATCTTTCTACCTCCAGTTCTTGCCTAGCTAGGAGTAGAAACAGGTTACACCACACCCATCTTGTTCTTTGAGATAAGATCTAACTTTTGCTCTGGTTGGTCTTGATTTGATTTGCCATCCTTTTATCAGTTGTGAATTGTTGAGCGTGTGATTTCAACCTGGGACCACGTGAGAGCCCTACTGGAAACAATCTGGGAAGGATGGGAAATCCACCCTCATGACTTTGTGGTTCGTATAGGGACACTGCCCCTTTCTGATGCTTGTAGCTTATATACTTACTCTCTATGACTTAAGGAACTGGTACTGAACTTTTAGGAAGATATAATAGATGGGGGAAGGAAGACTTTGAAAAAGCTGTATATAAACACATTAGCTTGTTTACATGTAATGCTTCAAGAGAGAGCATTGTTGTTTCCTTTCATAAAGAACAGGGCCTTCAGAGCCAGATTCCTTGACAGTTCAGCTTCTCTCTTGGTTCCTGTCATTCCCAGGTTCTGCTACCCTGCCATTGTTCATACTGACTTGATCGGTTTGCTTAGTGTTTGCTTTGCCCCTTCATTGTTTCTCACTCCCTGCCAGTGTCAGGCACTGCCTCAGGCCACGTTTCTGATTATGGAATGGATCTGAACTTAAATAACCCCACACACCATCATTTATATGGCCCTTGACTAAAACTTGCAAATTGTTGGTGATAATGAGATTTTCATTGATGCGTTTGATAGGTGGGGTGAAGGAAGTACATTAATTATATTTCATTGGAAGTAAATATCTTACATATATAGTTAATACATGTTTAAAACTTATAGGTAAATACTAGGTTAAAAATGGTTATTATTCTGTGTGTGTTACTGTTAAATTCTCTTCCGTTCTGTTGAAAATCATGTGCAGAGTCTAAAAAAATTACCTATTCATCAGAGTTCTTGTGCAGACTTAACACTACTTACAGCTACTCTCAACCTGCAGTTTAAACACATTGTTGCAAATTCCAAATTCCATTACAGCAAAGAATTTCTCCTAGAACATCACTGGAAAGCGAGAGAATGCAACATCAGCATTAGGGGTCTGAATAAGGGATGATAAATTGTTTGTCTTGATTAGGAAAAAAGGGGGGGGCACAGCGTGTGTGAGTAAATGCAGATAACAATGACGTTGTGACTTCCTAGAAATAAAAGTTATTCAGTTTAATTAAGATGCATATTAATATCTGAACTACTCGATTTGCATATACATACACACACTCATATATACCATTATAACCACTCAGCTCATTGGATTGTGTAAATTACCTTCACTGGGTGTGAGTTGGGGTAGTCAACAAAGCAGTTGGCAAGCCTCAGGTCTCCTGCATGTAGACCTTTCGCCTACAAACAGTAGAACTGTTGCCCTGGAAATGTGGCTGAAGTTTTGTGAAAATGAAACATGAAGCATGCCAGGCCCATCTGTGCCAGCCTTCTAAGACAAAAGCACCAATTTTATCATCATTGTCTTTTGTTCCTCAGTGCTATTCAGGAGGCTGTGTGAATGCCAGCGTCTAGGAGCATCCATTGATCCGCTGCTTGCTTTGCTGCTCGGTTTGTTCTCAGTTATAATACTTGTCACCCTTGCCCCCGTCCCTTTTAAAAAATGGAAACTTTAATGTCGCGTACCTTGAGTAATTTTATAAGGTTTCGTGCTAGAAGACCTAAAGGGCTTTGTTTTAGATTGCAGGCCTCACAGGGACTGAGCTAGGGTGGCCAAGTGTGCTTTTCCGTAGAAGGAACACATCCATTGCCCTGTCCCACAATCTGTAAGCACATTTTTGTGTTTGGATACACGTTTTCCTTACCTTCATGAGTGAGTATTGCCATCTTAATGCATAGAATTTGCGCACCATGAACCAACCATCTTAAAGAGGGCTTCTTTGAATGTTGCTGAATTTCCATCCACATGTCCACATTGGGCTAAATATTTAGATCACTGCAAACCCGTTTGAGCGGTTACAAACAGCCCATGAATTCCCTGATGTAACTGACACAGAAACGCAAAGCTGCTGTGTTCTGGAGCTAAAGATGGGCCACGTTCATAAGAGAAGCTAGCTTTTTATAGCCAGGAACTTTAGGAAGCCACCGCGGGCCCAGCCAACAGAGGGTGGTCTGTGTAGACTCAGCAGGCTCCCAGGCGGCCCGGCCCGCGTCTGTGAGGCCCGGCGTGCCAGGAGCGAGCCTGCCCACGGAGCCCGGGCGCCGGGGACTCCGGCCCAGGGAGAGCTGCTGCACTGGCAAACCCTAGGCTTAAGAGTTCTGGGAGGATGTTCACTAGTTCTGATTCTTAGAAATTAAAAGCCGTTTACAGTCTAGCAGAGTGTTGCGTCAGTGCACAGCCCTCCTGTGGCCATTGTTCTCAAGGTCTCCTCCCCCCCCCCCCCGTGGGGCCGGCCATCCGATCCCACGGCGAGAGTCCTCCCTCCCCCTTCCCGTGGGGCAGGCCATCCGATCCCACGGCGAGAGTCCTCCCTCCCCCCGTGGGGCCATCCGATCCCATGATGAGAGTCCTCCCTCCCCCCGTGGGGCCATCTGATCCCGTGGTGAGAGTCCTCCCTCCCCCCATGGGGCCAGCCATCCGATCCCACGGCGAGAGTCCTCCCTCCCCCCGTGGGGCCGGCCATCCGATCCCACGGTGAGAGTCCTCCCTCCCCCCGTGGGGCCATCCGATCCCACGATGAGAGTCCTCCCTCCCCCCGTGGGGCCATCCGATCCCATGATGAGAGTCCTCCCTCCCCCCGTGGGGCCATCTGATCCCGTGGTGAGAGTCCTCCCTCCCCCCATGGGGCCAGCCATCCGATCCCACGGCGAGAGTCCTCCCTCCCCCTTCCCGTGGGGCAGGCCATCCGATCCCATGCTGAGAGAGTCCTCCCCCCTCCCATGGGGCAGGCCATCCGATCCCATGCTGAGAGAGAGTCCTCCCCCCTCCCATGGGGCCGGCCATCCGATCCCATGCTGAGAGAGTCCTCCCCCCTCCCATGGGGCGGGCCATCCGATCCCATGGTGAGAGTCCTCCCCCCTCCCGTGGGGCCATCCGATCCCATGGTGAGAGTCCTCCCCCCTCCCGTGGGGCCATCCGATCCCATGGTGAGAGTCCTCCCCCCTCCCGTGGGGCCATCCGATCCCATGGTGAGAGAGAGTCCTCCCCCCTCCCATGGGGCCGGCCATCCGATCCCATGCTGAGAGAGTCCTCCCCCCTCCCATGGGGCGGGCCATCCGATCCCATGCTGAGAGAGTCCTCCCCCTCCCATGGGGCGGGCCATCCGATCCCATGCTGAGAGAGTCCTCCCCCCTCCCGTGGGGCCGGCCATGTGATCCCACGGCGAGAGTCCTCCCTCCCCAGCTCTCCTGGTGGAACTGAATTGAGGATTTAAAAACCTCTTCTCCAATCTGGTATTTTCTGGGTAGGCTCCAACTGAGACATCTTTTATCAAGATTTACCCCTGTCTCCTAAATATTCCTTTCCTCTGTCCTTTGTAAATACAGGCTAAATGTAAGTCAAATCAATTATTACTAAATTCATACCTGTTTGTTTTTTTTTTAGTTTAAAAAATATTTGGGGAAAAGCTATGTCCAAAATCTAAACTAATAAATATGTTAGAATATTTAGGATCCTGAGTCCATGTATAAATGAATTTTAAAAGTTACACAATGAAACAAAACATGGAATAATAAGATCAAAGCACCTTATAAGAAAGAACGCAGCCAGCCACTTTGGCCTGTTGTAATGGAGGGATCGGTTGGGCATGTGGGTACTGTTGGGAGCGCTCCGCGTTTGGGGCTGATTTGTAGGGCCTTAAACACCATCAGGACCCTGTCCGAATAGGAACGGAGAAAGCAGCTAGTATTCCGGGCAGTCATCACTAACTGGTACAACAGGCCTGGGACACAGAAAGCCCTCAGAAGGCCGACCAGCTGTCCTCGGTGCCGGCTTGTAACTGGGCGCCCGAGATGGGGCCCGGCTCGTCCGGAGACACCGAGCGCGGCGGCCAGCAGCCGTGGCCACGCGCAGCCCAGCGCAGCCCAGCGCAGCCCAGCGCCGTAAGGGGAGGTCTCTGGTGGAGGCGTCCCTCCCTGGCCGTTTGTCCTTCCGTCTTGCTTCTTCTGTATGTAATTGGTCTGTCGGACTTCAGAGTTTCCATGAAGAATTCCAGGTCATTGTAGTAGTACTTGACAAAGCGTTACGAGTAGACATCCTTGCCACTCTGTGAATTAGGGAAGATGGCAGCTGTGAGATTGCAAGGGAAAGGCAAGCGTACACGCGCGGCCATCAGAGGACATATGTAAAAGCTCAGATGAATGGCGCCCCTCTTTCTGTTCTACCCTTTGGCAATTCTGCTTTGAGTTTCTTGCAGCCAGCAAATGAGGAATTAATTCAGTCCTGTCATTCTGATTGTCTTGCTGCTGCAAGAAAGAGCCAAGAATTTTTGTTCAGAAAATACTCGAGGACCTTCGGTGGGGATATGGAAGTAAAGGTGACCATGCGGGTCGTCCTGGTTGGGGGAGCACCAGTCCTAGGGTCACTGCTCCCCTGCGCTCTGCCGGAGGAGCTCCTGGCCTTGGATCTGCGGACTGGAGTGTGCGGGTGGTCGAGACTCACCGGGCCGTGCCCCAAGGCGGGAAGTGGCCGCAGCGCCGCTAGCCGCCCCGCCCCGGCCCGGCCCGGCCCACCCGGGCTCGGCTCATGGCAGTCGCACCGGCTCTGGGCTCCGCTCACAACCCTTGGGCTCTCTCCACACCTAGTATTCTCGGAGCGCCCCAGCAGTGCCGGAACCCAGGGGAGACCTCGCCTCCGTCTTCCTGACGTCTGTGTGGCGTTTGACATAAGAGATCACACTGTGGCAAAAGCAGAGGGGCTCTTCCTCTCCCTCCCCCCTCCCCCCGCCGACCGTGACCCCGAGTCCTGACTGCCCATCCCCCTGACCTTCTTCAGTCTGGACACTTAACCTTGCTTTTTCCTCTCAGTTCCCCGCGTGTGCGCACCGCCTGGATGACCTCTGGGTCACTGGCCACTGCCTCTACGCTAGAACCACCCACTTTCCAGCGGGGCCCGGCCTGTCCCCCCGGCCTGTCCCCCCGCCCAAAGCCCACGGCAGCCGACTGGACGCCCCTTCCCGGCCCTGCCAGTCTCGGGACGCTCCACTCAGCGCCGCCCTGAAGTGAAAGCTGCTCAGCCATCAGAGTCCTTGACACTTTGTGCCTTCAAAAGAAACCGGCTAGATTCATCTCATAAATTTTTACAATTATGGTTAAAATATTTGTTTTGTTTCAAGATGACAAGATGTGAGAGCCTGCGATTTGCAAGCACTTAATTGCGAGTCACATTTTTGCATGTGCAGCCATTCCTAAAAACCGGCACGTTCCACTGGATATTTCTTCCTCTGTCAGAGGTGGTGTGGGGCCTTGGTTGTAGTTTGCTCTTTTACATTGGCTTTTTTTTGGGGGGGGGGCGATAGCTTCCTGTGTGGGGTGAGACTCTTGGTTGGATGGACAGGACTTGAAGGCCTTCCAAAAGCCGGTCTACGCAGCCGGTAGAGTCACGGTCCCGGCGCTTCCTCTCGCCGCGCACGCGCCATCTGCCATCGTCACCCGTGGTATGTGGCTGCGGTACAGCGCCATCTAGTCCTGGATAGTGGTATCCGACCCGGGAGGACCCCACGGCACCCCGTCCCGAGCAGCCGAGGGCCAGCTCGCACGGCAGGTCTCAGATAAGACTCTCAAGCCCTCTGTTGGCACAGAAGAAGTGGTTTAGGTTCTTTTTTTGACCTGCGTGGGGTCAACACTGAAATAAGGACTGAGTACCTTTAAGGGCCTGAGTCCCCCAGCAAGCCGCAGAGCCAGGCTCAGGAGGCTCGGGGGCACGCTCATCCTCACGATTGTGCCGCTCGGAGAGGAAGAAAGGGAGGAGCCCAAAGAAGACAGCCACTGGCAAGGGGTGTTTCACCCAGGGCACGAGAGGGAGTCACCACCGAGCTGGGTCATGCGTGCGTTCAGCCCAGGAGTGTGGGACCTTTGCCCCTCCTTCCTTCCTCCCACCTCCCCACCCCCGTGTCCCACTGTCTCCAGCCCCTTCTTCAATCACATGCTGGCCTGCCCCTCCCTCTGCCCTCCCTCTGCCCCTCCCTCTGCCCCTCCCTCTGCCCTCCCTCTGCCCCTCCCTCTGCCCTCCCTCTGCCCCTCCCTCTGCCCTTCCCTCTGCCCTTCCCTCTGTCCTTGTCTGGAATGATGGCATTCCCAACAGTTGTGAGGACGTAGTACGCCACACCTTTTGCAAAGTGCGCGTGGAGCAGCATGTTCCTTTTCCTGTGGAGTTTATCTTCTAGGGGAGGACGCAGCACTGGCTAAGTGAGCGGAATAGGGAGCAGGTGTGCGGGTGTAACTGCTGGAGGACGGGCAAGGCAGGGGGGCTGCCTCTTCTTAACTCTGCTTCCCTACATCAGTTGATCCCAGGTCTGCCCAGTTGCCCCTCTAAGTATCTCTTAAATCTTGTGCATTTCTGCCTGCACTAGAATCACCTGGATTCATCTTGTCTTCATCCTTTACGCGTCTCTACCTGGGCTGCGGCAGGAGCAGCCTGGATCAACGTCTTGAATCCGGCACCAGGAGTCATCGTCTGTAGCTCCCTCAGTACCCTGAACACACTCAGTATCGTCAGGAACACACATTGGCTGGTGTGATCTCCTTGCTTTACTTCCTTCGCCTCCTCTATGGCCACAGGATACCAGAGTCTGGGGCTCTGGGCCCAGCACGACCTCACAACCCCTCACAATCCCCTCCACATCTTAGAATCATAGATTTTCTCCGCTGTGTTTCCACTACCTGGTAAATCCCCATTCATCCTTCAGGCTCTCCGTGAGTACCTTCCTCGTCCCTATTCTAGTTCTTTCTTTGGAGGACACCTATTTGAGCATGTTACTCAGTTTGTATTTCATTCGCTCTTAGTTGTGTATCATGCTGGCATCTTCAGATGAATGATTCCTTAAACTATCACTGTCAATAGTGATACCTGGTGAATAGTTAAGAAAATTAATGATATCAGGAAATTTAAATCAGGAATATAAATGGAACAAAAAACTTCAGTGTATCTAGAGACTACTGAATAGCTGAGCATTTACTAGGAAACTGCGCTGTCGTTGGACTCTTGAAGGATTTAACCTGCTCTGGTGCATGTTTCTGGTTTGGTAAAATCCGGGCAGTGCTAGTCTTTGGCCTCGTTGGTGACTCGCGGCCAGGTCTGTGACTCGAGAGTGATTCTCCCTCTGCGCCATCGTCGGTACCCGTGGGGAAGTAGTTCCGCAGAGCACTGTCCCCGGACATTCAAGGAGACGTCTGTGTGGGGTTCCTCTTCAGCCTCCAGCCGCCGGTGGCCGCCGTCTGGCACGGCCTGCCCACACCCGGGACACGCCGCGCCCCCCCCCCACGGAGCTCAGGCCCCCTCCCCCCACGGAGCTCACACCCCCCTCCCCCCACGAAGCTCAGGCCCCCTCCCCCTACGGACCTCACGGCCCCTCCCCCCACGGAGCTCACACCGCCCTCCCCCCCACGGAGCTCACGGCCCCTCCCCCCACGGAGCTCACGCGCCCTCCCCCACGGAGCTCAGGCCCCCTCCCCCCACGGAGCTCACACCCCCCTCCCCCCACGGAGCTCACCCCCCCTCCCCCCATGGAGCTCACACCCCCCTCCCCCCACGAAGCTCACGTGCCCTCCCCCCACGGAGCTCACACCCCCCTCCCCCCACGGAGCTCACCCCCCTCCCCCCATGGAGCTCACACCCCCCCTCCCCCCCACGGAGCTCACCCCCCTCCCCCCATGGAGCTCACACCCCCCTCCCCCCACGGAGCTCACGCCCCCTCCCCCCACGGAGCTCACGCGCCCCTCCCCCACGGAGCTCACACCGCCCCCCCCACGGAGCTCACGCCCCCCCCTCCCCCACGGAGCTCACGCCCCCCTCCCCACGGAGCTCACACCCCCTCCCCACGGAGCTCACGCCCCCCCCTCCCCCCACGGGGCTCACGCGCCCCCCCTCCCCACGGAGCTCAGGCACCCTCCCCTGCCCGGCTGCAGAGCCCGCTGGCCCCCGGCCTCCCCAGGCGCTCGGGAACCGCACGCCGGGCCGCTCGCCCTCCGGTGCTAGGCGGTTAGAGGAAGCGGCTGGGTTTTCACTCCGGAAGAACTGAGTTCCGACCCCTGGGCGCTGGAGCCTGAGCGGGAGGAGCGCCGGGCCGTCCCCCCGGGCCCCGTCCCCCCGGGCCTGGCCTCCCTGGCTTGGGCGGCTTCGGCCCCTGCAGTGCGTCCGCGCGCGGCTCAGAGCCTGGGCGGGCGGCGCAGGGCACCGCAGGGCACCGCCCTTGGCTGGCGGCTCCCAGGCAGCGAGTGCACGCGCGCCCACCTCCCACTCGCGGGCCGTCCCCGGGCTCGCCCCCCCCCCCCCGTGCCCTCCGGGAAGCCGCGTTGGAGGAGGGCGGCCAGGGGCGGGGAGGAGAGCCAGGGCCGCCCCGCAGGTCCACCCCGTCCAGCCGGCGCACCAAGCTGACCGGGTGCGTCCCGCCCGCGGCCGCCCGCGTGTCCTCCCGCGTCCCCGGGCTCGTTCACCAGGCCCATCCCATCCCACTGTCGGACCACACGGTGTGCAACGACACACGCACGCACGCACGTGCACGCACGCACACACGCACACGCACGCATGCACGCATGCACACACGCACGCACACGCACGCATGCACACACGCATGCACACGCACACACACGCATGCACACACGCACACGCACGCGCGCACGCACGCACGCACGTACACACACGCACGTACACGCACGCGCGCACACACGCACACGTACACACGCACACACACGCACACACACGCATGCACGCACACACACACGCACGCACACACACGCACGCACGCACGCACAGGAGAGAGGGCTCCGGGCCACCCCGGAGGCTCCCCGCCCGGGGCGCTCTGAAGGAGCTCAGTGTCCGCGAGGAAGGCACGCGCCGCCTCCAGGCGCCCGAGCGTCCCAGACCGTGGCGGGCGCAAGCGGCCCGGCCTCCCGCTCCAGCTCGGGGCGTCTGGAAGCGCAGGGGCGTCTGGGAGCGCAAGCCCATCTCGCTCTCCGCCCCTGCTTCAGCGGCTCTAGAACGGAGCCCGGGTCAAAGGGCACGACCGCCTCATCCGCGAAGGCGATCCCCCGGCCCGCTCTCCCCGGGAGATTCCGCTGCTTAGCACGCGCCGCCCTCGTTCTCGGGGCCTGGGCCTCGGAAGCAACGTTTGCGTCCCGCCACCGAGCGCTGGTGCGGCCAGCGCCGCCCGCTGCATGGCCGCGGCCCCCGCCCCGCCCCGCCCGCCTCCGGAGCCCGAGCCGGCGGCTCCGGGCTCGTCCTCCAGCCCCCGCGCGGGCCGCGGCTCTTCCGTCCGGCCAGGCCCGGCCTGCTCTCTCTCAGGAGGCGGAGGGTGAGTTTCCCCTAGAGATGCGGGAAGCGCCGTCGGCGGCTCCCGGAGCTCAGCAGAGCCACCTCGCCGCCCGCGCCAGGCAGCTCGGACTCGGAGCCCTTTCCCCCTCCTACTTGGAGCATTTTTTTATTCTGGTTGTAGGACTTCCCATACATTTATTTCACAACCAGCACAACCGTGTCGCACCTATAATGTGCTGCTACCGTTTT
Organism: Perognathus longimembris pacificus; assembly: GCF_023159225.1. Lineage (NCBI taxonomy): Eukaryota > Metazoa > Chordata > Mammalia > Rodentia > Heteromyidae > Perognathus > Perognathus longimembris. Next base: position 56,809,493 of record NC_063175.1, read on the forward strand.
TGGTCATCCAAGACAGTACTGTGTTTACAAAAACGACTCATGCTGCACGCCAGTTCCAGCAGTGCATGCTGAGCTGCAGCCCCCCACGCTGAAGCGCGGTGCTCCCGCTCATGGCAGCTCGGCTGCCCGTCAGGCACAGAGCTGAACACGGGACACGACTTTCGGTTTCCCTTCAAGACAGCAAGGACGTGGGGACTCAGGGCACTGTCTAGAACTGTGAATGAATGATAGGAGCTTTTGCCAGCTTGCAAGCTAGACCGTTTGCCTGCCCGACTGCGGACATTGCAGAAGATGGGAGACCCTGAGTCTGGTGGGCAATTAACCTTTGAACTCCTTGAGGAGCTGGCAGTCACCTTAGAGAGACGGGGTCCTCACTCGGCACCTGCCACGGCGCCGGACGCGGCCTGCGGCCTTGTGCCACAGTCCGTGCCCTCGCGGTGGAGACCCACCGGAGGGCTCGGCTGGACACGCCGGGCCCCTCAGACGGCCGCAGCTGAACTGGCTACCCGAGGGCCATCGCGGTCCTGCGTGGCAGTGACGCGCACACCCGCTGGGTAGCGCAGCCACTGGCCACGAGGGTTTGCAGGATTCCCTTTGAAACCCCGTGCTCCCCAAAAGCCCCCCCAGGAGTGCCGAGGGGAAGGGGGGGGTCCTTACCCAGTGTAGCTCAGCCCGGCCCCACCTGCTGCCCTTGGCGCGTGAATTTGTCCATTTTTTTTTATTAATTCCACTCATTTCAAAGCAGAGGTCCAAGCCTCCTAACCTGTCTTTTGTTTCACTTTTTAAGATCAATTTTGAACTTTATCCCGGGTGTGTATTGCTCCTTACAGCCCGAGCCAAGGCATTGTGTAATTTTAGATGAGAGTTAAGTACAGAGATTAGGAAATTGTCCGAAGGAAGATCACAGTGTCCACTCGTGAAAAGAAAAACACGGTGCTGCGTCCCTTCCTGCCCCCCGCCCCCAGCCCGCCCAGTGCGCCCACCCTGCCCCCAGCCCGCCCAGTGCGCCCACCCTGCCCCCCGCCCGCCCAGTGCACACACCCTGCCCCCAGCCCGCCCAGTGCGCCCACCCTGCCCCCCGCCCGCCCGCCCAGTGCGCCCACCCTGCCCCCAGCCCGCCCAGTGCGCCCACCCTGCCCCCAGCCCGCCCAGTGCGCCCATCCTGCCCCCCGCCCGCCCGCCCAGTGCGCCCACCCTGCCCCCCGCCCCGCCCTGCCCCCCGCCCGCCCGCCCCCCAGTGCGCCCACCCCTGCCCCCCGCCCGCCCAGTGCTCCCATCCTGCCCCCCCGCCCGCCCAGTGCTCCCATCCTGCCCCCCGCCCGCCCAGTGCCTCCCATCCTGCCCCCAGCCCGCCCAGTGCGCCCACCCTGCCCCCAGCCCGCCCAGTGCGCCCACCCTGCCCCCAGCCCCGCCCGCCCAGTGCGCCCATCCTGCCCCCAGCCCGCCCGCCCAGTGCGCCCACCCTGCCCCCCGCCCGCCCAGTGCGCCCACCCTGCCCCCAGCCCGCCCGCCCAGTGCGCCCACCCTGCCCCCAGCCCGCCCAGTGCGCCCACCCTGCCCCCCGCCCGCCCGCCCAGTGCGCCCACCCTGCCCCCAGCCCGCCCGCCCAGTGCGGGCCCCACCCAGACAGCACAGGGGGACCAGCCGCCGGCTGTCCATGCGCTCCAGGCGCCCATCGGGAGGGGACTCGGGGCCGCGAGGACCAGCCTCTCCCCCAAGCGAGGACGGGCCCCACGCCGCACCCGGGCCCCGTCACCCACCCAGCCCGGGGGGAAGGCGGCCATGTGCCCAGAACATATGATTCCCTTCCAGATCAAGGGAAGACCCCGCGCCGTCTTAAGTGCACACAAGCAGCTGCCACCATGCGGCTCCGAGCAGATGTTAGGCCTCCAAAAGCTCTGTAGATAATTAAAATACTAACAGTTAGTGTTCTACCCCAGCTGTAGGTTCTGTGTACTGTAAATCTGATTTTAATGTTGCCTCTGTGCTGTGGCTGGAAGCAGTTTGCTTTTTACCTTCTTACCAAAGTGCCTCCAATGAAGACGGATGGCTCTTTCCTCTCGTTTCCTCAGGAAGGCTTTGGCAGTGCTCTGCCTTCAAGGAGGGAGGAGCACGGCTCCGGAGTGAGCGTGATCTTCTCTAGGGCTCGTCAGGAACGCAGAAAGGAACAGGCAGACCCTGCCCGGCCAGCCCTGGGCAGCCGCCCGTCGGAGGCCTGTCCTCCGGCGACATTGGCTGGCCTTCCCATTTGCATAATTTTTAAGGTCTGTAGAACGTGTACCACTTTTGAAAAATAGACCTTGTCTGCCGCCGTTGTGTTTATTCCATCCCCCCCCCTCCCACCCGGAGCCTCTGTGGGTCGGCAGAGGACACTCAGGGAAAGGTCGTTGAGCTTCCTCCTCTCCTGACTTGGTAATGCGGGCAAGAACGCCATTAAGTCAAAGAGGCAGCCTTCCCGTGGGCGGTGGGTTGCCGTCCGCCCGGTGGCCCCCCACGGGGCGGCGGTCACGAATGCCGATCCCGCCGACGGGCCCCAGGACCGCCCTCACGGGAGGGAGCCACCGAGGAAGGAGAGACGGGGAGCCCCCGAGACCCAGCCTCCCCTCCGGTGGCCAGGCCGCCCTGGCGCACCGGCATGCTGGGAGCTGGGGGGCCCGGCCGCCGCCCCTTCTTGCAGGGCCTGAGACGGTGGAGCGCCGTGCTAGTAAATCACCCGGCAGTTTTTAGGAAGCGCCTTTCACGGGGAAACGACACGATCCGAGCACTTTACAGTCCACCTTTAGAGTGTCATTTCATCTCCCTCCGTGAGGCTTGACGGCACTATTCCTGTCACCTGAGTCGGATTCCCAAAGTGATATGGGCGGCACGGCGTGATGTATCTGTGGCTCGGAGGCTCTGTCCCGCCGGCCTGAGAAACAGTTAACGGCGCCCTCCCCCCCCCGCCAGAGCCTGGCAGGCTCACCTCAAACCGCCAGCCTCCGCGCCGAGGGAGCTGGGCGCCTACCTCCCGTTACCGCCGCCGGGCAGACCGTCATGCATGAAAACCATCCTAAAGACCTAAGGGTCTGATAGAATGCAGAATTTCTTAGGGTTGGTGACTTTAAAGGTAAAATATTGTCTTTTACTCTTTGTCACTCTTCAGTGCCCATGAAAATACCGAGGCCCATGGAGACTCCTCTTGGTATATAGCTGGAAACCTGGACGATTTTGTATTTCCAACTAGCATAAGATGATGTTGATGATGATGATAATGATGAGATCCTCCTCCTCCTCCTCCTCCTCCTCCTCCTCCTCCTCCTCCTTCCTCCTTCCTCCTTCTTTCTTCTTCTCCTCCTCCTTCTCATTCCTCCTCCTTCTTTCTTCTTCCTCCTCCTTCCTCCTCCTTCCTCCTTCTTCCTCTTCCTCCTTCCTCCTCCTTCTTCCTTCTTTCTTCCTCCTCCTCCTCCTTTCTTCCTTCTTTCTTCCTCCTCCTCTTCCTCCCCCTCCTCCTCCCCCTCCTCTTCCTCCTCCTCTTCTTCCTCCTCTTCTTCCTCCTCTTCTTCTCCTCCTTCTCCTTTCTCTTCTTCTTCTCCTTTCTTCTTTCTTCTTCTTCTTCTCCCCAGATATCTTGCCATTCTATTCAGGGATCTTGCAGGATTATCTAGCGTTGCTGCCAATGTGAAGTGTCGTGCTGGGTAATTAAGGAACAGGAATTGAAACCTAACTCTCTGTCCTGGTTGGTTGTAGGTACTCCTTAACTAAAGCATGCATGTTGTTATTTCTTAAGAAGTCATGCATTTGGTTTGAGGCGAGCCAGGGCAGAGCGTTCGCCAGATCCTGTCTTGAAGGAAAGGGTATGTGGATGAGCGGCACAGGCCTACCATCCCAGCCATTGCGGAACTGTGTGAACGTGAGGATCACAGTCCAAAAACTGAGACCATAGCTCACAAATCAATAGAAGGCTCAGGGGAGTGGCTCAAGTGTAGATGCCTGCCCCAGCAGCACGGAGCCCTACGTTCAGTCTCCCACCACTGTAGAAAAATAAGTTGTGTATTTGAACTTATATTGAGCTCAGGAGTGGTATCGAGCTCAGTTAAGTTTTCACAGACAAATAACTTCTGCCATCTCTTCATGTAAAAAAAAAAATAAAAAGAGGGCACAGGAACAAAGAGGGCACAGCAGTGATGTTTGCTCCAACTTCCCACGTGTGTTTGAATGGTTGAGTGCGCTATAAAACAGATTCTTGGGCTGGGGATATGGCCTAGTGGCAAGAGTGCCTGCCTCGGATACACGAGGCCCTAGGTTCGATTCCCCAGCACCACATATACAGAAAATGGCCAGAAGCGGCGCTGTGGCTCAAGTGGCAGAGTGCTAGCCTTGTGCGGGAAGAAGCCAGGGACAGTGCTCAGGCCCTGAGTCCAAGGCCCAGGACTGGCCAAAAAAAAAAAAAAAAAAACAGATTCTTGGTAAGCGGCCTTTAATGATAATCTCAGTGAATGCAGCGTTAGCTCAGCTTTGCCTTAGATCTAGAATAACCCCAACAGGCTGGGCCCTGAGGAAGTCTCGCTGTGTCACTATCGGGCTTAATAAGCATGCTAAAGGATAAAAGTGATTCCGGGTTTTTATTTAGTCTGTTTCTGGCTCCTGTGCGGCTTGCGGCGGTGGGAGGGGTCCGGGCCCTCAGGAATGGAGATGCATTTGCCGCCAGGGCTTTCCGAGGCAGAGCTGCCCCTTGGCTGTTGGGAGTGTATCCCATCCCAGAAGCAGGGAGGGAGGACCCCCAAGTGGGCCGGGTGGCTCCAGCACTGCCTCTTCCACGCCAGGTGGGCAGGGCGTGCTCTGCCCAACCCCAGAATCCCACGGCCTGACATGAATAAATTACAGGGCAATTATCGACATCGATTTGACTGGCTAAACTATTGGGGCCTGCTATTGTAAGAATAATGTATGCTCTACTTGGAAATTTCTAAAAGGTTATATTTCATTGAATTTTAATTTGTCATTTTTCCTGCTTTCACTTGAGAAACTGATAAGCTTTTGTGACATTAAAATATGGCTCTAATTTATTAGCATAATCTGTTAATATTGTTTCATTTTAATAGACATTAAGTGTGATTTCTTAACATTCTTGTTAAAATTACATCTTAAAATTGAAGTCGAGAAAAATTATACAAGGCTTAAGAATCACAATGTCTTGTGTGCCCCCCAAATTTTTATAAGAAACGTAGTCTTCTTCTTTTTGGATCCCTTCCTACCAAGGTGCTTTAATTGCCATAGCGAATGGACCCGGCATCTGCAAGCTTCCCAGCTCCACCAAAACCTAAAACCTCAGGTGCACGGAGTGCGGGCGGTGCCACCGGCTCTGCGTACACACGGAGCTCTGCTTCAGGGAGCCTAGAAATGGAAAGTCATCGCCGGCAAAGCGTTTACACAGGACGTTAGTTAGGGGGGATCTCGGGCGCGGGAGTGGGGCGCCTCGCCAGGACTGGCCTTTGTAATGCCATCTTTATCTGCTACGCCATGCATGAAATCTACTTTCAGCCTTAGAACTGCCAGCAACCTTTGACCCCTTTAGTGTAGACACAAAGTGACCTTTCTCTTGTCATCAGCTTTCATTCTCCTGAAAATTCTATGAATTTTTATTACAAGTGTGTTTTTTTTTTTAAAGCTGGCTGAGGCTTCCACAAATTACTTGCCACCGATGAGATGAAGTTTGTTGCAGTGGTGTTAGATAAGTTTTACAGCGCGCGTGTGCTGCGTGCGAGGAGACCGGCCCGCGTCCTCCAATGTCATCCGCCAGTAACCGCTGAGCCTACTATTGGATAAATACATCATTTTATGGAACATTGATTGTTCTATAAACCCAATGGAGTATTATGCTCTATGATCAAACCATTTAGATTGTGTGTAGAGCACAGAAAATGCCATATTCAGGATGGTACTAAAAGTGCCATTTGTGTATTTTATGGATGTCATTACAGGCAAACTTCTCTCTGTAGACCCTGTTTACTGCAAAATTTTTTAGTCTGTAATGACATTTTTCATTCACAACGTATGCCTTCAAGAGAGGGGGCCCTTGTTTTATTTGTTTCATTCGAGTTTACTGCACAAATTCTGTACATTTTAATTAAATGTAAGCTTAACAAAAGCATAAGGTATTTATTCTGAGGGAAAAACGATCACAGTAGCCCAAGAACGCACACACACGCACACGCACACACGCACACGCACACACCCGCACGTGCACACACACACACACAGAGCCAGGTGCTCAGCCTCTCCCAGAGCAGCCCCGCCAGGGTTTGGGGGTGCTGTGAGTCCCCACACGTCGCCCGTTCCCCGCAGGGGCGGGGTTCACCTCCGCGGGGGCTCAGCGTTAACTCCACACGATGGAGAAGCAGACCGGATCCAGAATTACCTCCTGAGACAAGTGTGGAAACACTTCTAAAAAAATGTTTCAAAGGACCTTTTTATTGCAGCCGACTGTGACCCTTCACACAGGCAGCCGTGAGAAGCGAGCGCCCCGTCCCCGTCGCCATGGAAGCGAGCGGGCAGCTCCGTGCACGCCCCACGCGGCCCCATCGGAATCTGTTCCCGAGGAGCTCGGAGTGAGCCACGCCGATTAGCGGCTCCCCCCGCGCTCAGCCCGACGGGGCCTTTTGCACACCGCCAGCGCAGCACACGCGCGCTGCCCGGGCATCACGCCGCGCCACAGGTCCGGGCGTGCACGCCGCGCTCACACCGCCCGGCCCGGCCGTGGGCGATGGGAACCCGCAGCCCGCACACGCGCGGAAGAGCGCAGAGCCCCGAGCGCGGGGCCGGCCGGCGTCGGAAGCCGCAGCCCGGGGGCCCGTGGGTTTAAACGACACTTGAACTTGCACACGGCGCCCCATTCATTCATTACGGTTGAAAGGGAAGAATCTTCGCTGGGTGAATCTTTTTCAATCTGATTGAGGCTGTTAGATTTTATAGGTGCTATTTTTCAAAGCAGTACTGACAGCACTCGAAGTTATTAAATTGCTGAATCAAAAGCTGGACCTGCACTTAGGTTTATGAAGTGTGATGGACTGAGCGGCTCCTGTGGGGGGCGGGGGGGGGGCGGGGGCCTCTCCCCACATCCGAGTTTCCCACCTCGTCGGCCCGGATGTCCAGCTCCGGCTTCAGCCACGCTCAGCAAGGACTTCACAGGGCGGGATTCTGTGCTGCACAGGATTCCAGGGACCTCTGTGTCCCCCGGAGCGTTGCCATCCTGTCCCCCAGGGAGGGACAGAGTCTCTTGCACCCCGGTTCGCAGCATTCTTTGGGAGCAGCGAGTTGCTGCCCGTTCCCGACGGTCCCGGCTCCCCCTGCTTTGGGATGCAGTGGCAGTCCGTCCTTTTTTTTTGTACACGTATGTGTCGGTACCGGAGCTTGAACTCAGGACCCTCTCCCTTGGCTTTTTGGCTCGAGGGCCCTACCACTTAAGCCACAGCTCCACGTGCAGCTTTTTCGGTAGCTCACTGGAGATGGTCGTCTCAGGGACTTTACCGCCTACACTGACTGCCAACCCTTCTGCCGTCAGGCCTGAGCCACCGGCACCACGCTGTTTCCCACTGTCGCTAGGGGAGTCGGTGAGAGAAAGCAAGGGTGCCGTACGAGTAGGGGATTCTTTTGACTGGACTCGATGGACATCACGGGCCCTAGGCGGTGGTTTCTTCTCCCTGGCTCACCTGCCGCGCGCCATCCTGAGTGAGCCCAGCGGGGCTTCTGGGGGTGGAATTAGTCTAGTTGACCCCTTAGTCTTGTCTTGGCGTGGGATTCTGTGATCTGGCTGGTATGCTGGCTCACCCCTGTAATGCTAACCGCAAAGGAGGGAGAGATGGAGGGTCCGGACTCAAGGCAGGTACGGGCGCAAAAGAACAAGCATAGCCCTGCATGCTGCGGGTCCCAGCTACTCCGGAGGCCCGGGTTAGAAGCTGAGACTCAATCAGAAAAACAACGCAAGAAGGGCTGGGCGTATGGCTCCAGGGACAGAGTGCGCGCTTTTCTAGTATGAGGCCCTGAGTTCAAACCCCAGTATGGAGGAAAAAATAAAAGGTTCTGTGACTCAGCATCCTGTGACATTTCTAAGGCCCACACTAAAGAATGTTCTTCCGGAAGGGGCAGGGGGGTGAGCCCTAACAGCTCATGAATACAGCAGCGCTGGCCCGGCATCGGGCTGGGCCCAGACGCCTGCTGCTGGATGCTGCGAACGGCTTCTCCTGCCTGGAGGCTGCCTCTGCAGGTCAGGCCGCTCCGGGCTCTGGCTCAGGATTAGCTCAGGGCTGGAAGAAAGGTTCCTTCTAGAACACCACCAGTGTGGTAAGCAGAAGGGCTGTCTTGGAGAACGGCAGCAGCGCAGCATCTCCAGCAGCGCCCGTCTTGCTCCGCTGGGTAGATTGAACTCAGGTCCTTCGTCATTCGGAGAGGGAAGGGGGTCACAGTACAAGAACCGCGGGCGGCTTGGGCTTCACGGACCCGAGACGGGCAGCCTCCTCTGCAGGAAGCAGCGCTTTGGGCTGGCCGTCGTGCCTCACCTTTCTTGATGGAGCAGGGTGGATGGCATCTGGCAGGCGTGTCTTTGCACGCCCCGTGTGGGGGTGCCCACGTGCCCTCTCTGGCCTCCCTCCCCCTGCCCCCAGCCCCGGCTGCCGTGCTGCCCTCCTTCCTGAGGGCTGGAAGCTGAGCCCGGCGCAGGGCAGGGCGGGGCCGGGCAGGGGATGCACCCCACCGCCCAGCGGGGGGCAGCCAGGACGCGCCCGGCCCGGCCCCGCTGCCTCGCCGGCCCCAGCGAGCCGCCCGGCCACCTTCTCCTCCGCCCGCCAGGCTTCGGTGCGTCCTGCGTGCGAAGCACACGCGCCTGCGTGCAGACACGCGCACGGGCACACAGGGAGGAGCTGGCCTCCCGGGAGCGCCCGGGCGTGGGGCGCGGGCGGCGGGCGCCCCCCCCTCACCTCTCGCCGCCCCTGTCTCCCGCAGGCATCGTGTCCAAGTCGTACGAGTGCCGCCTGAAGGGACAAGGAGCCACGTTCGTGGAGACGGACAGCCCGTTCACGGCCGCGGCGCCGGCGGAGGAGTCTCGGTGCGGGAGCGGCCGCGGAGCCGGGGGCGGCCGGCGCCGGCGCCCGAGCCGCTGCAGCAGCTCATCATCATCCAGGGCTACGACGGCGAGCTGGCGCTCGACGCGGCGGTGGAGGAGGCGGCGGCCGCCACGCTGCAGACGCTGGCGCTGGCCGGCCAGGTGGCCCGCGGTGGTGCACATCACCGAGGACGGCCAGGTCATCGCCGCCGGCCCGGGCGGCGCCCCCGCGGGCCCCGCGCCCCTCCTCCCGGAGCCGCTGGACGGGGCCACCCAGCTGGTGGTGGTGGGCGGCGCGGCGGACGGCGACGGCGCGGAGGACGGGCCCCGGGGCCCCCGGCCGGCGAGCACGCCGGAGCCGCCGGGCCCCGCGGAGGCCGCGAGCCCGCCGCCCGAGGCCGCCTCCGCCCTGGACGCCCTGCTGTGCGCCGTCACCGAGCTGGGCGAGGCCGAGGGCCGGGACCGGGGCGGGCCGGGCCCCAAGCAGGTGCTGATCCAGCTGCCGCCCCCGCCGGGGGAGGACGGCGCCGGCCCCGGGCCCCCGCAGCCCCCCGAGGCGCCGGCCCCGGGGACGCGGCCCGCGGCCGTCCTCGCCTCCCAGGAGCGCGCCCAGGTGGCCCTGAAGAAGATGGTGCGGGGCGTCCTGCAGCTGGCCGTGTGCGACCCCGCGGCGGCCGGGCAGCTGCTCCAGGACGGCGTGGCCCAGGTGCTGGTGAGCGAGGAGGGCGCGGTGCACATGGTGACGGACGAGGGCTCCCAGCTCATCATGCGCGAGGCCGGGCCGCCCGCCGAGCCGGAGGGCGAGATCTCCCAGATCATCGTCACCGAGGAGCTGGTGCGGGCCATGGTGGGCGAGGCGGGCGGCGGCTTCCCCGAGGGCACCACGCACTACATCGTGACCGAGCTGCCCGCGGCGGAGGCGGAGGCCGTGTACTCGCACGCGCTCGTGGCGGCCGGGCCCCAGGACCCGCTGCAGGCCGAGGCCGGCGTGGTCATTTACGCCCAGGACCGCGCCCCGGCCGCGGCCCCGGCCCTGCAGAGCCAGAGAGAGCGCGGCGAGCTCCGGGAAGCGTGAGCCACCGCCCCGGGACGGGGCGGGCGGGGGCGGGCCCCGGGCCCTCCAGGCCTTGCCCGGCAAGGCCCGTGGGGGGGCACAGAACTGGACCCACGGGGCGGCACGGCCTGCCGGGACAAGGGCTCGGCTCAGCAGCATGGGGGTCCCAGGCCGGGAGCACCCATGGCCCTTCACTGGCGGGTCCCAGGCCTGCCCTGTACCCCGGGTCCCCCCCACCCCCCACACAGCACAGCAGAAGGTGGGGCGGGGTGCTGGGAGGAGGGAAATGTCGCGGTGGCCCCCTGCGTGGAGCGGGCAGCCCCGTCCACACCGGAGGCCGGGCAGGAGCGGCAGCGAGGGGGTCACCTCCGAGGCAGTCCTCCCTCGCTTCTGTTTTCTTTCTTCTTTAAAACAAGCGGAGGGCAGCGGCGTCCCCAGATCCAGGGAGCTGTCGGTCCAGTCCGCGTACGAGTTCCCCCGCCAAACGTGCTTGGGTAAAATCCTGCGTGAAGGAAATCTAACGCCTGCAGCTGAGAAAAGCCTCTGCACTCCCTTAAAGTATCCCTTGGTTAAAATACCCCGTGCTTCTCATTTCCATTCAGTTTTGTCAATTCCGCACATGAGATGCACACTCTGGGAGCTCTCCCGCCGGTACTTTGCTTTTCATAGCAGATGTGTGCTCTGTCACCCTCCTCTTGGCCGAGTTCATTTGTGGCGGGGTGGGTCAGTCTCACAGGCTGACGCTGAACGGTGACAGACAGAACCAGGGCCCCGTGTCCCTCGGCTCGCCCGCCCCCGCGCGTGGACTTCCCGCTGCTCGATGCAAGTTTATGTCCCCTCATTTGTTTCTTGATGCTATTGCGCCTTCTTTTTGAAAACTGTAAAATGATCCCTTCCCTCAAAGGCAAAAGTTGGTTTTGTTCTGTTTTTCTTTGAAATAAAATTATAGCATTAAAAGTTGATGATGACATTTCACTTTACTAAGGGGGCCGGCGGAGAGAGCGACGGCCCCGGCCCCCCACCCCCCCCCCGGCTTCGGCCTCTCCACCCGCCCCCTCCCTGCGGCCAGTGCCGCGTCACGAGTGTCCGTGTGGCCGTGGCCCGCACAGCCTGGCAGCGGTGGCCTGCCCTGGCTCGTGTCCAGAATTGTAAGCGCAGGCGGGGGGCAGGGAAGCTGGTCCCTGTGCCTGTGCAGCGCCACGGAACACCGCTCCCCGAGGCCAGGGGACTGAGCGCCCCACGACGCCACGAGACGCCCTGAGCACCCCACCGTGCCACGGGACACCCTGAGCCCCCCGCGGTGCCACGTGACGCCCTGAGCCCCCCGCGGTGCCACGGGACGCCCTGAGCCCCCCGCGGTGCCACGGGATGCCCTGAGCTCCCCGCGGTGCCACGTGACGCCCTGAGCACCCCCACAGTGCCACGGGACGCCCTGAGCGCCCCACGACACCACGGGACACCCTGAGCCCCCCGCGGTGCCACGTGACGCCCTGAGCACCCCCACAGTGCCACATGATGCCCTGAGCACCCCGCGGTGCCACGTGACGCCCTGAGCCCCCCGCGGTGCCACGTGACGCCCTGAGCCCCCCGCGGTGCCACGTGACACCCTGAGCACCCCCACAGTGCCACGGGACGCCCTGAGCACCCCACTGTGCCACGGGACGCCCTGAGCCCCCCGCGGTGCCACGTGACGCCCTGAGCTCCCCATGGTGCCACGGGACGCCCTGAGCTCCCCACGGTGCCACGTGACACCCTGAGCCCCCCGCGGTGCCACGTGACGCCCTGAGCCCCCCGCGGTGCCACGTGACGCCCTGAGCACCCCCACAGTGCCACGGGACGCCCTGAGCACCCCACTGTGCCACGGGACGCCCTGAGCCCCCCGCGCTGCCACGTGACGCCCTGAGCCCCCCATGGTGCCACGTGACACCCTGAGCCCCCCGCGGTGCCACGTGACGCCCTGAGCCCCCACGGTGCCACGTGACGCCCTGAGCCCCCCATGGTGCCACGTGACGCCCTGAGCCCCCCATGGTGCCACGGGACGCCCTGAGCTCCCCACGACGCCACGTGACGCCCTGAGCCCCCCACGGTGCCACGGGACGCCCTGAGCTCCCCACGACGCCACGTGACGCCCTGAGCCCCCCATGGTGCCACGTGACGCCCTGAGCCCCCCATGGTGCCACGTGACGCCCTGAGCCCCCCATGGTGCCACGGGACGCCCTGAGCTCCCCACGACGCCACGTGACGCCCTGAGCCCCCCATGGTGCCACGGGACGCCCTGAGCCCCCCGCGGTGCCACGTGACGCCCTGAGCCCCCCGCGGTGCCACGTGACGCCCTGAGCCCCCCGCGGTGCCACGTGACGCCCTGAGCCCCCCGCGGTGCCACGTGACGCCCTGAGCCCCCCACGGTGCCACGTGACGCCCTGAGCCCCCCGCGGTGCCACGTGACGCCCTGAGCTCCCCGCGGTGCCACGTGACGCCCTGAGCTCCCCGCGGTGCCACGTGACGCCCTGAGCTCCCCGCGGTTGCCACGTGACGCCCTGAGCCCCCCGCGGTGCCACGTGACGCCTCCTCCTGAGGCCCCGGGACTGAGCACCCGGGAAGGGGTGCAGCCACTCTGGGCGGCCTCCTGTCTTGGCGTTGAGCTCCGCCGTCCGTCCGTCCGTCCGTCCGCGCCCTCCAGCGCCCTCTTCACACAGTGAGTGAGCGGGAGGTCAGGCTGCGGCCGCTCAGGTGCGTGGCCGGCGTGGGGAGCCAGCTTGTGTTTTCTAACCGCGGCGGTGCCGCCGGGACCTACGGTGGCGGCCGAGCCCCCGCCTTCCCAGGGTGGAGGTGGCCTTTCCCGGGCACGGGCTCTCCCGTCGCGGGGGGGGGGGGGGCAGCGGCTGCGGTGGAAGTCCTTCCTCGCCGTCCCCCCGGCCTGCGGCCCTGCTGACCCCCCGGCCGCGTGCCGAGCTCCGGGTGGCTCACCTTCCCGCCCACCCGCCGCGGTTTACCGTTTGTGATTTATTTAGCGTGAATGTGTCTCAGGTGGCATTTAATCCTTCCTAAGCCCAGTGCAGCCCGCGGTGTCAAGCCAGCGAGCACGGTGTGTGCACAACGGAAAGAGCAGGCCTCCGCCTATACAAGAGCCCCGCCCGGGTGCTTGCGGGCTCCGCTGCCAGGCCGCCCCGGCCCGCGTCCTGTGATCACCGCCAGGGCTAGGGCAGTGCCGCCTCTCCTTTCTCTCTCATTGCACAACTACTGGAATGTGAGGAAATCGAAGAAGCACCGACACACGCGTGCGCCTCGGATAATGAGGCGTGGCGGGGGCTCTCGCGGCAGCCCGCGTGTCCTTACGGACCTGGGGGCCGGCGGCTTTCCTTGAGGCTTTGGCCGGGCTGTGGGAAGGCTTTAACGCAGCAAAAGGCAACACCAATGCAATAGTTCCTTGACGGTTAATCCAGAAGAGGCCACGTGGATGTGAAGCCCCAGCCAGTCCAGTGCTCAGACCCCAAGAACGTCTGCAGGCCGGGACCGAGTGCGCACGCGGAGATGGCAGGAGACGAGCCGTGCTTGCTTCTGCTGGGGAAATGTCACAAAGCCAAACGGCTCTCGGGACCAAGGAGGCCTCGCCAGGCATGCCTGCTCTGCCATGTAAGTGACGCTGGCAGCAATCTTTCTAGAAGGCTTCAGCCTCCCTGGAGAGCAGAGCAGGTGGGGGGGAGGGGGTCATAAATGGGAGGACGGATAAACATCCCGCCCGACCACACAGCCAAAACCCACACCACCCGACGTGCCTGGCTTTGTTTGGAAGGAGCAAGGGACTGCTTCTACGTGGTGCTGGAAATGGTAACGGACCGGCGCAGCCCAAGACTGGGCACAAGTGTCGGAGGAGCGCCAGGCTGGACGCACTCCGGAGGGACGCAAAGGCGAAAGGACAAGCCCGGGCTCGACCCTCGAGACGGAAGGAAGGGGGGATCATGGAGGAGGGACTGCGGACGGAGCGTCACATTCACGGGGAGGCGACTCGGGCCCAGCCTGCCCGGCGGCGTGGACCCCAAGTCTCGAGGCTCCACCGGGGGAGGGGAAGGGGCTGTGGAGCCCACGGGGGTCAGAACTGACAGCCCGAGGGCCCGGCCGCGCTGACACTGCACATGGCTGCTGAAAGGGGGTCCCGGGGGTGCCGGTGGGGCCTGGGGCACTGGGGCTCGGGGCGACCTGTCAAGCGGGGATAGTTGGGGAATGCCCTGCACATTGGAGGGGGAGGCAACTGTGTTCTAGAACACAGCCGGGACTCCGTGAAGACCAGGCACCCTCCACAGCCCCCCCACCCCTACGGAAGGACTGGGGGTCGCTGGAACCGCCGCACGGCCTCGGGGGTGCGAGCGTGGCGGCAGCACGCGTGGGCGGACGCCGGGGACGGCCGGGAACCGGGGGGGCGAGGAAGGCTGGGGACGGCTGGGAATCGGGGGGGATGAGGAAGGCCGGGAATCGGGGGGGATGAGGAAGGCGGGAATCGGGGGGGACGAGGAAGGCCGGGAATCGGGGGGGACAAGGAAGGCCGGGAATTGGGGGGGACGAGGAAGGCCGGGGACGGCCGGAAATCGGGGGGCGAGGAAGGCCGGGGACGGCCGGGAATCGGGGGGCGAGGAAGCCCTTCACTTAGGGAACAAACGGCCTGCGCCCCTCGCTCCTCTCACGGCTTCCCGGCAGCCCGTGGTTTCAGGGTGCTGCCCCTCACGCCCCGCCGTGGCGGAGCACCCCATTCCTTTCCTCCCCCTCAGGGGTGCGGGGAGTTGGCTCTGGGGTTCGGAAGCGCTGACCAGGGCTCGGTGATTCACGCTGGGCTCCGGCGGCGGGGCTGACACGGAGGGGAAACTCGCAGCTGCCACCGCGTGATGAGTTAATTTCCTGACGGGACTGACACTGGAAAGCCATTTGCAGACGTGGCGGCGGCTGACAAGCGGACCTGCGGATGATGAAAGCGCGGGGGAGCCCCGGGAGGCTGGCGGGGGGCGGGCGGGGGGAGGCCGTGTCCGTCTGGGGCTCCCAGCCGTGGCAGTGACCTTGGCCGTGACCTTGGCTGGAGGGGTGGGGCGGTTGAGCCCCTTTCACTGGCTGCCCCCAGGCTCTGGAGCACGAGCCCTGCTTCCCCCCGCCTTCTCCCCGTGTCATTGGAACACCCAGGGGTGACTCGGTGGCTGCCCCCCTGGAGGAGCCGGATCAGCCCCTCCCCCCCTCTCCCCCCCCCCGCGGTTTCGGTCGTTGGGGCTCCGGGTCGCCATCGTGGGATGTTGTTCATCTCTACAAGAAAATGCTCCACGAAATAACCGTGGTGGGAACTCGGGAGAGCCAGGTGGGGGCGGCTCCCAGGGATGCAAGAGGGGCAGGTCCCGCACCCCACCCTGCTGACCTTCGACCCCACTGACCTTCGACCCTGCCCCCCACCTTCGGATCCCCCCCCAGCTGCTCTTCTGCAGGGCCAGCAGGCCTGGCTGCGGTCCGGACGGCGCGGTCTCCCCGGGGAAGGGGCGCGTGGGATTCTCGACTCCGCACCGCCGGTGCCTGGCCCGGAACCGTCTGGTGGAGTCGGGGTGAGCGCGGGGCGGTGCCCTTGCGCCAGCGGGCCGGGCTGGACCGCAGCTCGGAGCTGGGAGCTCCCGCCTCGCCCGGCCCGGGCTGCGGCTCCCCCCGCCCCACGTGGGGGCAAACGTGTGGGGCGCAGGAACTTTCCGGAGTGGGAGGCCGAGGGCAGAGCCCGTGACCAGCGCGTCACCCAGGCGGCCCTGCGCCGTGGAGCCAGAAAGCCGCTCCCAAGGGCCTCACTGCAGCGTCCTCGCAGGACAGACGTGCGCGGCGCCCCACCCCGGGGCCGGGCCCCCCACGCCGGGGCCGGGCCCCCCACGCCGGGGCCGGGCCCCCCACGCCGGGGCCGGGCCCCCCACGCCGGGGCCGGCCCCCCACGCCGGGGCTCCTGTTCTTCGTCCCGTGGCTGCTCGTGAGGAGGACAGACAAACATCACAAGGCGAGACGCAGGGCTCCCGGGGACGACGGGGAGCCGGAGCGGGGCGCCCCGGTAGAGCCCCACGGCACCCTCAGCCCGGGAGGGGGGCCACGCTGTCCCGGTGGCTCCCACCTCCCGCCGCGGCCTCCCGGGGGTCGTGGACACGGTGGTGGGAGGGTCGTGGGCCCTGGGCAGGCGTGACCCTCCCCACGGTCACCGCCCCCCCCCCGCCACTGCTGACGGGAGGATCTGGGCCCAGCCAGGGTGTGGGGGCCAGCCGAGCCCCTGCCCCCCTCCCCCGGACGCCGCCCCTGCCCTCCCCCCCACGCCGCCCTTCCTGAAGGCGCCGCCCGGCAGGCCCCGCGGGCTCCGCGCCCTCACCGTGGGCCCAGGGCCCGCGCCGCAGGACCGAGCAAGCCCACCCGACGTCCCGAGGATGCGGGTGAGTGTGCGGCTCCCCCTCCCCCTCCCCTCCCCCTCCCGCCTCCCCTCCTCTCCCCACCCCTCTCCTGCCCTCCCCCCTTCTCTCTCCTCCCCTCCCCTCCCCTCCCTTCGTGTCCCCCCACAGAGACAGAGACCGTGTGGCACTGTGACTCCAACTCCAGGCCCTGCGCGTGTGAGGCGGGCGCTCGACCCCCCGAGCCGGGCCGCCAGCCCGGGTTCCCCACCCGCTCGGCACAGCTTCCGTGGCAGGAGTGAGAGGAAGTGCGTGCACCGCGCACACGCGTGCACACACGCACACGCGCACACACACACGCGCACCACGCGCACACACGCGACTGCTGGCCAGACGGCTTTGGTCCCGCTCGCTGTCCCTGTTCTTGCCGTCTTCCAGAACATTCCCCGGCAGGCAGTGTCCTAGGCGCGTCGAGTTCGCGGGCGGAGCCGTCACGCTGGGGGGGGGGAGGGGGGAGGGGGATTCCTCCTCCCCCCTCACCGGCGCTGACACGCGGCCTCGTCCACGAGGAGCTAATCTCGAGGGAGCATCGGGGTTCGCGCCCCCCCCCCCCCCCGGCGCCAGGCTCTCGAGGTTCCGCCCCTGCTCACGTCTTCCTGCGCTCGAGTCGCGCGTGGCCCCGACGTCCCGGGCCGGGCCGTTGACTGCGCCTGCTCGCCGGGCCCTCGCTGACACGCGCGGAAGAGTCCGGGCTCCCCCGGCTCTGCGCGCCCTGCATCACGGCCCTCGAGGCTTCCTGGAGGAAGACGAGCGGCCTTGGGCGGGCGGGCGGGGGGGGGGGGGACAGCCGGGAAGGAGGGCAGCGCCGGGGCCGCGAGGGCCGCGTCTCAGTGGGAAGCGACCCCTGGATGGGAGGGCTGGGTCCCCACAGACCCGGGACACCCGGCACCTCTGCCCACGGACGCCCAGTCAGAGGACGCGGCCTGTCTGTCCCCACCCGCCTCCTGCGGCGACTGTTCCAGAACGTTCTCGTCGGCCGTGAGGCCCACGGGCCGCGAGAACAAAGACGGAAGACGGGGCGGGGGGGGACGGTGAGGGGCGCAGGGGAGGGGGGCCGGGTGGGCGGAGACCGGCTGTGCCCAGACCCCCCTCGGGCGGCGCCCCAGGTCCTCCGGGCCGGATGGAAGGCCCGCCGCTCTCACCCCAAAAGACAGCCGGAAGAAGCGCGCCCCGAGAGACGCGGCCGGAAGAAGCTCGCCCCGAGAGACGCAGCCGGAAGAAGCTCGCCCCGAGAGACGCGGCCGGAAGAAGCTCACCCCGAGAAACGCAGCCGGAAGAAGCGCGCCCCGAGAAACGCAGCCGGAAGAAGCGCGCCCCGAGAAACCAGCCGGAAGAAGCTCGCCCCGAGAGACGCAGCCGGAAGAAGCTCGCCCCGAGAAACCAGCCGGAAGAAGCTCGCCCCGAGAAACGCGGCCGGAAGAAGCTCACCCCGAGAGACGCGGCCGGAAGAAGCTCACCCCGAGAGACGCGGCCGGAAGAAGCTCACCCCGAGAGACGCGGCCGGAAGAAGCTCACCCCAAAAGACAGCCGGAAGAAGCTCGCCCCGAGAGACCGCAGCCGGAAGAAGCTCACCCCAAAAGACAGCCGGAAGAAGCTCGCCCCGAGAGACGCAGCCGGAAGAAGCTCACCCCAAAAGACAGCCGGAAGAAGCTCGCCCCGAGAGACGCAGCCGGAGAAGCTCACCCCAAAAGACAGCCGGAAGAAGCTCGCCCCGAGAGACGCAGCCGGAAGAAGCTCACCCCAAAAGACAGCCGGAAGAAGCTCGCCCCGAGAGACGCAGCCGGAAGAAGCTCACCCCGAGAAACGCAGCCGGAAGAAGCTCACCCCGAGAGACGCGGCCGGAAGAAGCTCACCCCGAGAGACGCGGCCGGAAGAAGCGCGCCCCGAGAGACGCGGCCGGAAGAAGCTCACCCCGAGAGACGCGGCCGGAAGAAGCTCACCCCGAGAGACGCGGCCGGAAGAAGCTCACCCCGAGAGACGCGGCCGGAAGAAGCTCACCCCAAAAGACAGCCGGAAGAAGCTCGCCCCGAGAGACGCAGCCGGAAGAAGCTCACCCCAAAAGACAGCCGGAAGAAGCTCGCCCCGAGAGACGCAGCCGGAAGAAGCTCACCCCAAAAGACAGCCGGAAGAAGCTCGCCCCGAGAGACGCAGCCGGAAGAAGCTCACCCCAAAAGACAGCCGGAAGAAGCTCGCCCCGAGAGACGCAGCCGGAAGAAGCTCACCCTGAGAAACGCAGCCGGAAGAAGCTCACCCCGAGAAACGCAGCCGGAAGAAGCTCACCCCGAGAGACGCGGCCGGAAGAAGCTCACCCCGAGAGACGCAGCCGGAAGAAGCTCACCCCGAGAGACGCAGCCGGAAGAAGCTCACCCCGAGAAACGCAGCCGGAAGAAGCTCACCCCAAAAGACAGCCGGAAGAAGCGCGCCCCGAGAAACGCAGCCGGAAGAAGCTCACCCCGAGAGACGCAGCCGGAAGAAGCTCACCCCGAGAGACGCAGCCGGAAGAAGCTCACCCCGAGAAACGCAGCCGGAAGAAGCTCACCCCAAAAGACAGCCGGAAGAAGCGCGCCCCGAGAAACGCAGCCGGAAGAAGCTCACCCCAAAAGACAGCCGGAAGAAGCGCGCCCCGAGAAACGCAGCCGGAAGAAGCTCGCCCCGAGAGACGCAGCCGGAAGAAGCTCACCCCAAAAGACAGCCGGAAGAAGCTCGCCCCGAGAGACGCAGCCGGAAGGCCTCTGGAGCGCCAGACGCAGCGGAGAGCGAGGGGGACGCGGCGTGAGCCCCCCACCCGCCCCTCGTGCCGCCCCCTTCCCTGCCGGTGGGCTGGGGCCCAAGCAGCAAGCCCCACGCAGGACCGTGGAAGGGCTTTTCTGATCCCCCTTTGGGGGAGGGGGACGGGAACCGGCAGGCTGGGGCACAGAGGGCTCTGTGCCCCACAATCTGCTCATCCGCCATCGATAGACCCCAAGACCAAAGACACCCAGGACTAAAAATGAGCGCCCATAAGCGGGGGGGGGGGGAGCAAGACATTTGGCAGAAGCACATCTAGGAACCCCTTCAGACGCAGAGCGTGCACGTTCCCGTGGGAAAACCACGCGGTGCATTTTTATTTTTATTTATTTTTTTGGCCAGTCCTGGGCCTTGGACTCAGGGCCTGAGCACTGTCCCTGGCTTCTTTTGCTCAAGGCTAGCACTCTGCCACTTGAGCCACAGCACCGCCTCTGGCCATTTTCTGTATATGTGGTGCTGGGGAATCGAACCCAGGGCTTCATGTATACGAGGCAAGCACTCTTGCCACTAGGCCATATCCCCAGCCCCACACGGTGCGTTTTTAAACGGAAGGAAGCCGCTGGACACGAACGGCTCGCTCCCGTCATTCCGGCTGCTGGGAGGCCGAGCCTCCGGGGTCTGCGGTTCAGAGCCCGGCCAGGCAGGTGACCTGGGAGACTCTCATCTCCAGTTATCCAGCAACCGGCAGTAGAGCTGCGGTCCCGGTGGCAGAGGGCTAGCCTTAAGAAAACAAGCCGAGGACGGTGCCCAGGCCCTGAGTTCAAGCCCCAGGACCAGAGCAACGATGACGACAAAAGACGATGAGAAAGAGCCCCAAGTAATTAACGATACGACAGATGGCGTTTTGAAGTTTCAGTTGAAGAGTCGGAAGACAGCTAGAAAGTGGGACCAAAGGCAAATAAATGCTCTTCTCTTCAGAGAAGCAGTAGCAGTGGTGTGGCGGTGGAGTGAAGGCAGCCGACAACAGTGTGTCTGAAGACCTGCCCCCTTGCTGTCTTCCTCAGAGACACCGAGGCGGACGACCGATCAGTCCTGGAGTTCAGCAACAGAAGATCAACAGAACAGAAACGGAGAGGGGGGTGGGTGGGGAAATCCTCAGTGAGGAGAGGACTTTTTTTCTTTTAATGTGGCTTGATAAGATCGTGGTGTAGGAAATGTGTTAGGAAGGTTTGGGGAGTTTGGTTTGTAAAGGCCTAGGGTAATGAAGCCGGGGGCTGGGAGGAGAGCCGAACTGACACGCGCAGACCGCGCGTCCCGTCTGTCGTGCGGGAGGCTACAGAGCGCCCGACGGACACCCAGCCAGCAAGCCAGCAAGCCGCCCTCCTCCTGAGAGCCCCAGGAGCCCTGCGGGGAAGCCAGCGGGGCCCCTGCCTGTGGAAGGTTCCGGAAGCTGCTTGTTTGGGGTGGGGAGAGGCCTGAGTGCCTGCCACTGCGTGGCGGGGGACAGCGTGGCGGGGGGGCAGCGTGGCCTGGAGAGCTGCAACAGCCTGGAAGGGGAGGGCAGCAGGGGTAACCCCCCACCCCCCCCAGACCTGCTGCCCGGCCCTGACCTACTTCCTCCACCACCCCCCCTGCTGCCAGCAGGGACCTGGGGGGGGCCTGGGGGGCTTCTCCCCGTGACGTCGCAACGGTGCAGCCACCACAGTCGTGATCCTCGCCGTCGCCCCCCGGGCCCTGGCGCCGCCGCCCTCTCCGCGGCCGCGGGGCGTTCTGGAAGCTTCTCAGGACAAGCTCCGGAAGGGGCCGCACCGGCGCTCGCTGCCCTGAGGACTCGTGACTCAGTCTCCCCAGGTGTCTGCACACTCGGTGTTCCAGCAGCCCCTCCTCAGCCTCCCCTACCCGGCCGCGACCCCGCCCGTCCCCCACGGCTGGGTGACAGGTTCCCGCCCGGGGGGCCGCGGGGGTCGAGGTCCAGGTCTGCTCGGCTGGGGACCTGAGCAGGTGCGCGGCTCCTCCCGGGTCGCCCCCAACCCGCCCGGCCCCGGCTGCTCCGAGCTGCTCTAGAAGCGTCTAGAAAAGCCAGTGCCTTCTCCGCACTCGGGCCCGCCCTGGGGTTCCCTGCATGGGGGGGGGGGCAGCGGCCCCTTCCCCGGTCGCGGCCAGAGTTGCCGCCGCCTCGGCCCGGCTCCTCCGCCACGGCAGGCGGCCAGGCAGGGTGAGGAGAAGCCACCGGGCTGGGCGGAGGAGTTGGGGGGAGGGGACGGGGGGAGGGGACGGGGGGGGAGGGGGACTGTGAGCCAATGCCAAGCCGGGGTCGAGGCCTCGGGAAGCGGCCGCCGGAGCCCCCGTCCTAAGGGCGCCCTGGAAGCTGGGGAGATGGACCTGGACGGGGCTGCCCTTCACCCCGAAGTCCCGTCCGCCACGTTGCTGTGGCGTCCCTCGGAAGCGTGTCTCGTGTGGAGAACCCCCCCCCCCCGCCATCTTCCCCTCGCTAATGATCCCCCCTCCCACCAGCGGCTCCTCGCCGGCAGCCCTCCCCCCCCGTCCCCCCCCCCCCCGCCCCCGGCACGGCCCATCTGTCAACCCACAAAGCGACTGCGCGCCGCGGAGCTTCAGCTCCTCCTTCCCGCCTTCCATCGCCCGTTACCTCCCGCAAAGGCCATTCTGAGTGTAATTCAGATTCAATGACCTCATTTCCTAATCGCCAACTTCCTGCTCTCTCTGCGGTCCTCCCCACCCCCACCCCGTCCTCCCATCCAAACTCCACCTGTCATCCACGCCCAAGGGCAGGGTGTGCGCGCTCCCGGACGAGTTAACACCCCGGCGAACCCCAGCCGCGGACGACCCGCACCCAGCGTCGTGCTTCCCTTCCGGGGTCAGGACGTGACGGTTCCAGAGGGAGGGCGGGCTCAGCGCCGCTGCGTCCTAAACTGGGTGTGCGTGTGTGAGCGTGCCTGTGTGTGTGCGTCCACGTGTGTGAGCCTTGTGGATAGGTGAGTGGGTGCCTATGTCCATGCAAGCACGTGAGTGCAGGAACCCGCGTGTGCGAGTGTGTTGCAGTGTGTGCGCGAGCCCACGCGTGTGAGCCTGTGTACACAAGTGTTCACGGATGCATGCACAGTGAGGGCATGAGTCCACACCCACGCATGTGAACCTACACATGGGAGTGGCTGTGTGTAAGCACACCCATGTGTGAGTGTGTTGTGAGCCTGTATGTGTGTGACTGCCTGTGCACACGTGAGTGTGTGCACGAGCGAGCCTGCACGTTTGGCTCTGCATGGCTTCTGCACTTGTGCGTGCACACGTCTGAGAACACGCACTGGCGTCTCTAGGTGGGTGCACGGGAGAGCCACGGCCACGAGCTTCCTGCGGCTTCCGTGAGTTCCGCGCGCGCTCCCGGGCCTCCGTTCGCCTCCATCGCCGGCTCTTTCCAGAACGCCGCGCCTGGCAGCCTGGCGTCCCGGCCTGCGCGCCGCGTTCCCTGGCGGCCCGTGTCCGGGGACGCCGCGCGGGCCACGGGGCTCCCGGGAGGAGGACGGGAGGCCGCCCCTCCACCGCGGAGCCGCGTGCCCGGACACGGGGGGGGGGGGCGCCCCGCCGCCGGCCACGGGCTGAGCACAGCCCGGGGCAGCAGAGAGCCCGGTCGGGGACTCTGTCGCTCACGGATCTAACCGTTCTGGAAGGTTCTCCTCTCGCTTCCGTCTCTGCCCACAGCCCGCCTGCCGAAAGGCCTGAGTGATGGTGGCTCCCCGGATCAGCTGAGGTGGAAGCGGCCACGTCGACACCGGACCACAGGGCTCGCCCTCCCCCTCCCCCCACCCCTCCCCCCTCCCCTCCCCCTCCCCCTCCCCCTCCCCCTTCTCTCAGCCTCACCCTGACAGGTCTTGCTGACAAATCATCCGTCCCGGTGGTGCCTTTCGTTAGCACAGGTAAAAATAATGAAATAAATATGACAAAGGGCCCCTGGCGGGCGGGCGGCTGGGGGGGGGGTGGGGGGGCGGCGGGGCGACCTTAAGTGAGATAATCAGCGGGAGTGTGCGCGGCGGGCCGGTGGCAGCCGCTCTCCTGACACGACAGCGAGCCCGCGCCGTCTAATTAATCCCAGATTTTCACACGGCATAATTACGCAGCCGGGCTGACTCGTCTGGCTGGCGGTGGCGTCGCGCGGCCCCGTCTGTCACCGCGGCTGCGGCGGGGCTTCCGGTGACGGGCTGTGACGGAGGCCACGCGGCCCTGTGTTCAAATCTCTGCCGTGGCCGCGTGGCAGTGGCCGGGCCGCGCGTGACACCTCGGCAGGTCGGGCAAGCGCGGCTCCCAGACAGGGTCCCCGGCCGGTTCCCCGGGTGGCCGGGCTGCATGGCGGGGGGCGGGGGGCGGGGGGGGCGGCTCTGCTTTAGGGGACCTGTTGGAAACTCCCGGGTGTTCAGAGCGGCATGGCAGGGGCTGAGGGGCCCCAGCCTGGCCCACCCCAAACCGGGACAAGGCTCTGGGCCACCTCCGTGCGGGTGCCGGCGGGCGGGGAGCCGGGGGGGTGGGGCGGGCGGGGAGCGGGCCCCGGCCCCAGCGCCTTGGCAGGGCTGGTGGCCCCCAAGGGAATCGCGTGGGGTCCGCCTCCGCCTCCCGCCGCGCACGCGCCCCGTGACGTTGGGACCGGGCTTCCCCTGCGCCGTGCCCGCGCCTCCGCCACCACTAGCTGCAGGTGTCAGTCACACGCGGCCTTGAGGCCTCCATGCCTTCGGGGGCGTCCACGGCGTCGCCTCTGGGGTCCAGCACGGTTCTAGGCCCCGGGAGGGGGGTGCAGAGCCTCCTCCGCCTGCCCCCCCCCCCAACGCTACGGTTCATTTCCCCGAGCACCAGGCCCGGAGCAGCCCTGGTGACGACGAACCCCACCGCCCCCCGGGGCCTGGGAGGGGGAGCCGGGAGGGAGAGGCGGGGACCCCGGACGACACGGGCCCCGTGAGCTCCCCTTTGCTCCCAGACCTGCTCAAGACATTTTCAACTCCTCCAGCCGCGGAGTAGATCCAGATCAAAGGCATCAAGCTCTTGCATTACATTCTTGCGAGTCACATTTATTTTTGTGTCTGATGTGCCTGACATCAAATAAACAGTTATTTCTTGGGGGAAAAAAAAACTTGGGAGCATCACAACAGCGTGACACGGCAACCTTTAAGGGAAAAATGAATGATTTATTTAAAAGGTTGAACGTGTCACGCGAGCATCACACCAGCCGGTGAGAAATCAGACGCCCGGCAGCCGCAGCCACGCAGAATCCCAGCGGCAGCGGACATGGAGGATCGCCGGGCAGGCGTCCCCTCCCCGGGGGAGATGCGCTCCGTGGGACTGAGTCACCAGCGCGCGCGTGGGTGGCCTGGTCCTCAGGATGCCTTACGCTGGCGTCGGCGTTGGCTTTGTTTCCTCTCGTTTGGTTTTGGCGTGGACCTTCCTGTGGGGCTCACCGTGGGCTAGAACTCATGACGCTCCGGCCCTCCGGCCTCCCGGCGCTGGGATTGCAGGCAGGAGATGAGCCCGCGGCCTTGCTCGGGTAGGGAGTGCTCCCCACCGAGCCACTGCTCTGCGGAAGTGCTCCCCACCAAACCACCCCCCAGCGGGAGTGCTCCCCACCGAGCCACACCCCCCCGTGGGAGTGCTCCCCACCGAGCCACAGCCCCCGTGGGAGTGCTCCCCACCCCCCTGCGGGAGTGCTCCCCACCGAGCCACACCCCTCTGTGGGAGTGCTCCCCACCCCCCTGCGGGAGTGCTCCCCACCGAGCCACACCCCTGTGGGAGTGCTCCCCACCCCCCCTGCGGGAGTGCTCCCCACTGAGCCACCCCCGCGGGAGTGCTCCCCACCGAGCCACCCCCCCCGCGGGAGTGCTCCCCACCGAGCCACCCCCCGCGGGAGTGCTCCCCACCGAGCCACACCCCCCGCGGGAGTGCTCCCCACCGAGCCACCCCCCGCAGGAGTGCTCCCCACTGAGCCACCGCCCCCGCGGGAGTGCTCCCCACCGAGCCACCGCCCCTGCGGGAGTGCTCCCCACTGAGCCACCGCCCCCGCGGGAGTGCTCCCCACCGAGCCACCGCCCCCGCGGAGTGCTCCCCACCTCCCTGTGGGAGTGCTCCCCACCGAGCCACACCCCCCTGCGGGAGTGCTCCCCACCCCCCTGTGGGAGTGCTCCCCACCGAGCCACCCCCCCGCGGGAGTGCTCCCCACCGAGCCACCCCCCCGCGGGAGTGCTCCCCACCGAGCCACCCCCCCCGCGGGAGTGCTCCCCACCGAGCCACCCCCCGCGGGAGTGCTCCCCACCGAGCCACCCCCCGCGGGAGTGCTCCCCACCGAGCCACCGCCCCCGCGGAGTGCTCCCCACCGAGCCACCGCCCCTGCGGGAGTGCTCCCCACTGAGCCACCGCCCCCGCGGGAGTGCTCCCCACCGAGCCACCGCCCCCGCGGAGTGCTCCCCACCTCCCTGTGGGAGTGCTCCCCACCGAGCCACACCCCCTGCGGGAGTGCTCCCCACCCCCCTGTGGGAGTGCTCCCCACCGAGCCACCCCCCCGCAGGAGTGCTCCCCACCGAGCCACCCCCCCCGCGGGAGTGCTCCCCACCGAGCCACCCCCCCCGCGGGAGTGCTCCCCACCGAGCCACCCCCCGCGGGAGTGCTCCCCACCGAGCCACCCCCCGCGGGAGTGCTCCCCACCGAGCCACCCCCGCGGGAGTGCTCCCCACCGAGCCACCCCCCGCGGGAGTGCTCCCCACCGAGCCACACCCCCCCGTGGGAGTGCTCCCCACCGAGCCACCCCCCCCCCGCGGGAGTGCTCCCCACCGAGCCACCCCCCCGTGGGAGTGCTCCCCACCGAGCCACCCCCCCCCGCGGGAGTGCTCCCCACCGAGCCACCCCCCCCCCGCGGGAGTGCTCCCCACCGAGCCACCGCTCTCCCTCGTCCTGTCCTGAGCTCTCCTGGTGACGCACAGGTCGGGAAGGCCCCGCCCGGGCCCCGGGTCTGGGTCTGCGTCCGGTCGGGGTGGGGCTGGGCGGCCGCCTGCTTCCGGCCGTGCGCACTGGGGGCCCCGTGAGCCGCCCTGGGGTGCCGGGGTGGCACAGCGCGGGGCACCGAGGGGAAGGTGCTGCGCAGCTGAGCTGGGACCCGAGGCGGGGGGGGGATGAGGGGGACACTGGCCGGGGCGGGGTCGGCGGGGTCGGCGGGGTGACCCGTGCCCCGCAGGAGCAGCCCCCCCCCCCCGTGGTGGGGAGGCGGCCGCCCCCCTTCCCTCGGGCCCTCGACAGGCTGGCGTGGTTTCCGCGGCCGGGCCGTGTGCACCGTGGAGTGGCCGCGTGGGGGGGGGGGGCGATGGCGGCCACACGGGCGGGGCTGCGGGGCGACCCGGAGGGAGGCTCCTTGCGGGGGGGGGGGACCCCGTGATGAGCACTGGAGTCAGAGTGCGGGAGAGTCTCCCGGGGGGACCAGGGCCACGGGCGCTTGGATCGTTTACAAACCTCGCCGGGGGCCCTCCCTGTGCCCCCCAACCACTGCAGCTGAACCCCAGGAACCCAGCGGGGACGCCCGCCTCCACCCAGGGCCGGGGGCGAGGCGCCTGTCCTGGGCTCCGCCCTCGGCCTCTCTGTCCCGGCGGCGCCACCTATGGACTCCATTGGCTTCCTAACAGCGTCAGGAGCTCAGTGTCCGTCCTCCCCGCCGCGGGGCCGCCGGGCCGGCCTGGCCGCCTCTCCTCCTGTCGGGGAAGGAGGGTCGTCGGGTGCAGACGCGCAGAGCTGCGTGCGCAGCGAGGCCGCGGCGTCCATGGCACCCAGGAGCCCGGGCAGCACGGCTCGCATCCCAGTGCCCCCCGGGCCCCAAGGCCGAGCCGCCCACCGCCTGCCCTGCTGGACGGGGCGGACCAGGCCCGAGCCCCCCTCCCCCCAGCCCCTGTCGGCTCGCGCACAGGGCCGTGGGGCTGAACAGCAGCAGTGCCCACCCGCCGAAACCGCGTTCTCTTCCCACCCAGGACGGAAGCCAGTGCCTGCGAGCCCTGGGTTCGAGGTCAAGCGGACAAGAAGCAGGAGTTGGCCCGGGCCCCGGGCCTGGGTTTTCCCGTGCGTACGTGCGACAGAAACGCTCCTGCTCCATTCCCCGCGTGGAAACTGACCTTTCACTCTTGTTCTTCTCCCTCGGGCTCCTGAGCCCGCACACAGCCCTGTGGCCCTTCCAGAAGCTTCCATGCGGGGGCTGACACCGGAGACTCCGTTCTCCCAAGCACCGTGGCTTTCCAGAGCGGCGGCGGCGGCGCTGTGTCCCCCAGGGTGACCCGGGGGGAGCCTGGGAACGAGGCCCGGCCGCCGCCTCGGCGCCATCCCCCCTCCCGGCGCCATCCCCCCTCCCGGCGCCCCCTCCCCCGGGTCGCCAGGGCCCAGTGGATCGGGAGCGAAACCCGGGTGATAAAAAGAATAAATATGCCAGGTGAAGAGCGGATTATTAATTCAAGACGTGCCCTCCATCACCGTAATGAATGACCCGGCATTAGGGAGAGCGGCTGCTAAATTAGAACTAATGGGGGCCGGGCGCCCCCCCCCCCCCCCCGCCGCCCACGGGGCCGGGTCCCCCACCCCGCCGGCCGCCGCCCCCGCCACGGCGCCCGCCGCGCTGACAGCTCCCGAGAACCGCCGAGCACCCCGCGGTAATTAAGTCGTCGCCGGACTGTAATTTCCTTGAGAAGTAAAAAATCCTCGCACGAGAAAAGGTTACGGAGACCTTTCCCGTGTCAGAGCCGCCGCGCCATGAATATTAATGCGCTTAATGAAGACGGCGTCCTCTCCCCGCGAGGGTTCGGGAGCAGGGGCCGGGCCGGGCATCGCGCTCCGGGCCGCACGGGGCGGGAGATCGCCGGTGCTCCCCGCGCGTGCCGGGGGGGGGGGGGGGGTCCCCACGCCTCCCCGTCCCCGTCCCCACGCCTCCCCGTCCCCGTCCCCGCGCCTCCCCGTCCCCGTCCCCGCGCCTCCCATCCCCGTCCCCACGCCTCCCCGTCCCCGCGCCTCCCCGTCCCCGCGCTCCCCCCACGGCCAGGCCGGGCCCGGGGAGGGGCCGCAGGGCCACCGCAGAGCTCGCGGCGGCCTCCCACGCGGCCACAGCCCCCGCCCGACCCGCGCCCCCTCGGCGTCACGGGCTCCGCCGTCTAACGTCACCCCAACAGCCCGGCCGAAAAAGCGCCGCAGCTTCGCGGTCCCGGCACGGCGGGGGTGGGGGGGCTGCGCAGCAGACAGCTGGGGGCGGGGGGCATCCCAAAGTTGGGGGGCTCCTGCAGGTGGGCCTGGCGTGACAGGCAGCCCTTCCCAGCGACAGGCAACCCCGCGGCGTCCACGCGGCCTCAGCGACATCCGACTCCACGCGCCCCGTCTCCCAAGCCCTCCCTGCGCACGCCGCCGGCCCCATCCGAGAGCTGGGGCGCCACCGGCCACGCACGGGCCACGCCTGAGCCGCGCACCGGCCCCCGCCACAGCGGCCACGCCCCGCCCCGCACAGCCCCGTCCCTGTAAGAGCTCAGATCGCAGGGCGCCGGGGAGGCGGCTCCGGACACCTGGGCCAAAGCCGCGCGTCCTCGCGGCTGCCCCTCCCGGGACACGCATGTTCGCGGGCTGCCCCTCCCAGGTCACGCGTGTCACGGGCTCGCGGGCCGCCTCTTGACGTCGTGTCTCTGGCCGGGAGCTGCTCGGGTCTGAGGACCACGAGCCGCCCTCGCCCACGGAGCCGCCCGAGGTCACCGTCACCCGCCACGGCGCCTGCGCGTGCTTCGGGCGGCTCTGCGACCTGGCCCCCGCCCCCCGCGCGTGGAGGAGGCGTCCACCCGTGCCTCCCAGCATGCACTGCGCAGGCAGAGCCGTGGACCGCCCCTCACACGTCGGGATTCCACTCAGATACACCAACACGTGTACAGCACACACGTGCGCACAACTGCATGCACGCACGCACCACAGCACGCGTGCATGCGAGGCAATGCGCAGTATCACGCACTGTGCACGTGCATCCTTGCACGCACACCCGGGCAGT